>NW_018408317.1:6365-224580 GCF_002113885.1 Mizuhopecten yessoensis
CAATGTAGACAAAACAAAAATAGTTGTTTTTAGGAAAGCTAAACGATTGTATCCAAACGAGCAGTGGATTTTTGATGGTAAAGCTATAGAAGTGGTAGATCAACATTGCTATTGGTTTTTAATTATAACGGTAAATTTACCATTGCATTGAAAACAATTGCTGTACAAGGAAGGAAAGCTTATTTTCTTCTTAATCGGAAAGCGAAAAGATTTTTGTTGAATGAAAAGACCAAGTTATCTTTATTTGATACTTATATATCATGTATTGTAAATTACGGGTGTGAAGTGGGGTTATAGTCCTGCACATCAGATTGAAAATATACATTTATTATTTTTGAAAACCGTATTGGGTGTAAGGAAAACAGTAAATAATGCCATGGTGTATTTTGAACTTGGTCGTTACCCTTTGCATATACAGCGTAGGATTGCTATTGTAAAGTACTGGCTGCAAATATTAAAGACTAATAACTGTATTTTGAGGGACTGTTACGATGAACTTTTAGAGCTTTATAACAGGAAACCAAATTGTAAAGCAAATTGGGTTTATCACCTGAAACGTAATTTGTGTACGTTGGGTTTTGGAGATGTGTGGTTGGCACAATGTGTACCAAATGAGAAATCTTTTTTTATTATTATATATACAACGCATAAAGGATACTTTTATTCAGGAAATGAGAAACATATTCGAGACATCTTCAAAATGTTTGTTGTATAAACACATTGTTGACCGTTTTGATCTACAATGGTATTTTGCAAAACCGCTATTTAGAAAAAATAAATTTATTCTTGCGAAATATAGATTGCAAGCACATAACCTTAATATAGAGAGAGGTAGATATAATGCAGTGCCTCGAAACCAGAGATTGTGTACTTTATGTGATCTTGGAGATGTCGAGGATGAGTTTCATTTCATTCTTATGTGTCCTGTGTTTTTAGAATTAAGAGTATCGTATATCAAGCCATATTATCGTATTCGTCCTTCTGTGTTTAAATTAATAGAGCTACTGTCTAGCGAAATTTTTACACTTATTAGAAATTTAAGTAAGTACTTGATTCAGGCAACTGTTAAGAGAAGTCGTATATTATGAAATATAAGCTGTATCAAATTCTTGCTATAAACGTTTTGTTACTGTATAATGCGATTGAGATCTATGTCTTTTATTTCACAATAAGTTATAATCTCATTTCATTATATAATATATAGTACTCGTTCTACCTTCATGTTGAGGTTGTATGATTGACTTTGAAGTTTTGTTATTTCCTAGAAATTTGGTAAGATTAAGGCTTTATTTGTATTATTTCCTAAACGACTAAATTATGCAACTAAATTATGCCTCATAAGAGTCCGCTAAGTTACCTTAGGAAAACCTTAAAGTTTGCCCAAACCTATGCCAATTTCATAATTTGTAAATATTATGTATGGAATTGAATCTATTGCATATGCTCTCCGCCATTGTACAAGATGTTTGTAAAGTATTTATCTATATGTATATTTCTGCACGCCTATATGCAATGTGCATTTGGTAATAAATTGAATTGAAAATTGACTTGTCCAACACCCGACTCTCTTAAGCTCAAATAACTTATTGATATTCTATCTAAAACAAATGGGTAAAGCCTAATGGATTGCTGTGTGCTGTGTGTTCTTCGTCCTGTAGTTACTGATGCTAAGTGGGATTTCTTCGTTTTTAATCGTGACTGTACTTTATTAAACGTAACCTGGGAGGTAGGCAAGTAGGGGATGTCCCATTGTTGGCTCTATGCTCGTCCAACCCAGACCCATAAACGTGTTCCTCGTGAATACATCTATATGTCATGTGCGTTAGTGCTGGCCGTGGCTAATTATCTACGGCTCGGTAACTAGGTCGATGACGTACGGAATGATACATGCAGCCACAGAAAAGTTATCCATGACTGCATCAGGTATTATTGTACGTGACGTTGACCTATTTACAGCAGGTGTCGAATACACTATCGACAGTCTCGTGTATTATATTGAAAATATTATTAGGTATGTGTATACGTTCCATGTCTATCCATGCGTTTTTATGTGCTTTATATGCAATATATTACTCCCTTGGGAGTTGTATTTATGTTTTCGATTTCCTATACATGGTTGTTGTCGTTTTGTCGCACCACTGCAATATAATAATACAGAATTTAAGTTAAAATAATTGGCTATTTACTCGGGAAATCCGCAAAACAGTGTCACAACCTACAATTGTACATGACCAATAACCTAGCAATGAAGATGCGTATCCAACCCAACAATGAACAAAGTAATCAACATTACTATGAATGGAATGTATTCAACCAAACCACGAGTGAATCGTATCCGACCCAACAATGAACAAAGTAACCAACATTACTATGAATGAAATGTATTCAACCAAACCATTAACCGTACCCAACCCAACCACGAGTGAATCGTATCCGACCCAACAATGAACAAAGTAATCAACATCACTATGAATGGAATGTATTCAACCAAACCACGAGTGAATCGTATCCGACCCAACAATGAACAAAGTAACCAACATTACTATGAATGGAATGTATTCAACCAAACCATTAACCGTACCCAACCCAAACTTGAACAAGTAGTAATTGTAATGGGGGATCATTACAGAAGTCCCCCAAACTGCCCCATAGTCGCAAAGATGCATAAAAAAGGATCACAATGCTATAGAACTCCTACATACTAAATTTGAGTGAAAATCGGACAATATCTAAATTTCGACCAATCAGAAGCCTCTGTGTGGTTGCTATGGCAACGATATGAAAATAAAGACGTGAATGCACAACTAGATATGCCCATTATTAATCATGTGAAGTTTCATCAAGATATGCCTTGCGGTTTTCGAGAAAATGGTCGGACAAGTTCACGGCGGAAGAGAAGACTAAGAAGTAACGAAGCAAACACAATATGTCCCTCGTCTTCGTTCATAATGAAGGGTATCAAACGCAAGCATGTATAAAGCTTATCCAAACCGACCATGAATGAAGGGTAACCAAACTTATCATGAATGAATCGTAACGAAGTGTATCCAACCCACACATAAATGAAGGGTAACCAACCCAACCAGGAATGAGCTGAAACCACCCAAACAATGAATAAAACATTACCAACCTTACAATGAAGTGGGTCTAACCAAACAATAAAGTGTGTCTTGCCAAACGATTGTGTCCAACTCAACAATAAAGAATAGCCAACCAACCTATGAATGAAGTGTGCCCAACACAACTATGAATGAAGTGTGTTGGGTGGCGCAGTGAATAGCGCACTCGCCTTTCACCAATGCGGTCCGGAGAAAGCTTCCCCGATCGGACGTGAAAATGTACGGTGGGTTTTCTCCGGGTACTCCGGTTTCCCCCCAGATTAAGACCACGTTCACGCTAACATCCGTGCCAACAATAGTGATTATAATAGTATAGCTAGTTTCATAATTGGAAAATACAGGAAGTTTATATTATATAATGAAATCTGTCCAAACTATGAAAGAAGAGTGTCTAACTAAAAAATGAATTAAGTACCTCGAACCAACATTACAAATGAAGTGTGCTTCAACCTAAAAATGAATGAAGTGTCTCCAAAAGAACAATGAAGCGTTACCAACCCATCAATGAGTGTCGTGTTTCCAAACAAACAATGAATAAAAACATGAGCAACCGTATAATGAAGAGTGTTCAATCCCACAATAAAGTGTAGCAAACAACGTATAGTGTGCCTCAGTTTAATGATGTAGGAGCTGAACTCAGACAAGTTGTCAGGCTTGCAAACCACAAAATCATTTATCCCAACATTTGGCTATTATATGATGTGGAACAACTTCGATATCTTGCGACATCTATTAGAAGGGAGATAACCGCAGTAAAAAAACGGAATATCTTTTTTTAATATTTCAACGATGCGAATAGTCTTTGAATGTAACTCGGTAAATAGTTTCCTGGTGAATATCATTGACATTTCACAGGTTAAATTCTTCAGATGTACGTGTGAAAAAAGAATTGACACGCGAAACAACATTTATGTGATTAGACAGAGTTCGTCAAATTTTGAAATGATTTTTAGGTCTTACCTGGAATCCCACAAAAATCATAGACAATACATGTCAACTTTCTATTTTACGTCACAATCAAGTTAATCATCAATTGTGATGATTTAATATCGTACCATTAAAAGCTATTTCATTTCAAGTGTCTTGATTTTTTTTTAACTTTCAAATTGTTCTCTGAACTTGAAGCTAAGTTATTGAAAACACAACTACAGAATCACTGTAACAAGTAGTTTTATTGTTTCCAATACTTGAAGGAAATTGTGTATAGTAAATTACATTTACATTGAATAAAAGCACTATACCATTATAATGAATTGTTATGTCAAACTGTAATTGGAAATAAATAATAAATAACTGACATAACAGAATAACACTCAAACTCGGACACAAGACATGAACACTCACTCCTTACAAACTAAATGGGCCCATATTGTTGTACGAAACATCAGACTCGCTCATATGTACAATTACCACACTGCTACGCAATAGTTACTACTTTTTATCTGGTTTTATAATTCTTGAAAATATTACACTTAAGAAAGATAACCCTTTAGATGTTAACAAGGTACCTCTTGAAGCTCTGTCACAATATTATAATGATACGTTGATTGATTTGAAGTTTTATGCAGAATGTTTCTTTTTCATTCATGTTCTAAAAAGTCACAAAACTCATTTCCTGGAAGGAACTTTCAGTAGAAATATGCCAATAATAGGACTAGATATTATGATTGATTTTTGCTTCAGTTACAATCATGTGTAAAATTAATTTTGGCACTGATCGTGAACTTTCACAGATACCGTTTTCCAGGATCTCTCTCTCCATTTGTTATACTGAAGAGCCTTTCTCCAGTTAAATCTACCTGTCCAGCACTAAATACATGTTGAAATAGTAACTTTCATTTTGTTAAAAACATGACAGATTAAAAATTATTTATTGGACCCATGTTTTATGACCACATGAGCAATCTTTAAAATACTTAATAACGTGTAACTTCCTGTCTGAAATGCTAAAGATGCAATATTTGTTGTATTTTACTTTGGTTATGATTATGAAGATATTCACAAAATCAGTCATTCACACGCTACTAAAATGTAAATGTTCTGGTGAACACAATATTACGTTCTTCAAAGAAAAAAGGGGAAATATACACAAAAACAACTTAAAACACAGAAATATTATGATGAATGAAATGTGTACCGACCAGTACAAAACCTACCTACGTGTACACATAGCAAGAGAAATATTAGGCCAATATTAAAATCAAAACACTTGTTTCATTCGTTTCTCATTCATCACTATTTTACACTTGAAATCTCTCTCAACAAGATTCAGTACTGATCAATGGCTCTCAAATAGCGCCCTGTTTGCAATTCAGAGGATTGAAATCTACCGTCTTCTTCGAAATTTTTATATATTTTCAAGCCAACTTAAAAATGTTGCCTTGCAATAGGAGAATTCCAATATATTTTGGGCATGTAATTTCAGATCTTTTTTAAGCAATGCAATTGTATAAACAAATCCCAATAGTTAAAATGTGAATGATAGTAGTTTTAATGGGATCTATGTCTGTGATAGTTTAAATGACAGATATTCAGCACAATACATTAAATTTGATGGAAAATTATCATCTATCGTAAAAGCAGAATATTGATCCCATTAACATGTAGTGGAAAATTGAACATTAAGTGTATATATACAGAATTCCACATTCTTCCATTCAATGCTATGCACTTTTATCCCATTAATGAAAAGAAACTACATTCACTCTGATCAAATGAAAACTAAAAAACAGTAAGTCAATGCCAAACCTATTACACAATTCATCCTGTTGGCTACTTTGGACAATAATATAGCACATATTATTTACTCCACTTTGTATGATACATACAAAATATTTACATGCAGTCTCTACAATTTACAACATAAAACCGGTCCCTCTACATAAAACAAAACGCATTGAATGCTCTAGTGAAACCAAGCCCAGACAAACTACATACGTGAATTCCAATTATCACAAGGAATAACCTCAACGGTGATCAGCATACTGAAGTATTGCTCAGACACCTAGATCCACAGTTACTACAGCTCTGCCACACCTGGAGCAGCGTAATCACTCTGTTCAGCTCTCCAACAACCGAACCGAGTAAAAAAATAAATGCCTGCATACAAAAGTTTACTACAGAAAATTCACTATCACAATACAGTGTTCCATCTTTATCAGGCTTTTTGATAATTATAACCTGATGCTAGAATTGAATCACAGAACAAGAGGCGAGATTTTCTATTGTTATTGGAGCTTGACAGAAAAACTAACATTTATGGTATATAAAGATGGCTGTTTTAGGCTGCTATTGTTTTCCCAGAACCCATACAAAAAATCAATAGGTTTTTATTTCAAAACCCAAACAAAAATCACTTGAAGTTGTTTTTCTGAACCCATACCAGACAATACTACTCGTTTTCCTTTTGTTTCAGAGCCCTTATCAAAATCATTAGATTCATTTTCAGAACTCCTTCAAAAGAAAAAAAGTTATCTTTAGTTTAGACCAGCAATACCTAGTTGCAGGTTGACCTCTCTTTCATTTCTGTGACCTTTGAAACAGCTTATTATGAAGTACATAGTGTACAATACATATTGTCCAATATCTTTACATAAATTGAATATCCATTCTGTGTGTACGGGATCAGGCTATATAATTTAAGACATCAGTTCTGTGAGGTACGCGAGAAATCCATATATATACGAAAATCTATGGTGACATAAATTAATCTGAATACCAGACAGTTATACAACCCCAATATATCAATATCTTTTTGTGAATTGCAAGTTTTGCTCGTCATTCAAAATTTTCCATTAAATAAAGCTGATTTCAAGGTTGGAAACATAGATGACTGTTCATTAAGGGCCTGTGGAGAGGTTACTGCTAGACCATAGATAACTGTCCGTTAACTTTAACAGATATGTCTGGTAGCAAAGTAGATAACCTCCCTGCTTTATAATCAAAAGTTGTGGGATCAAATTCCCTATGCAGAGATGTTTTCTTTGAAAAAGGAAATTATAACAAAGAAGATTTCTTTAGTACATAAGTATTTGCTAAAGTAAACATACAATCAAATCAAAGTCAGAAAATGCCAAACAAATTATAACTCCTCAGTTTCGGAGTTTCAACACTCATGCAGATACCCTCAATCTTAACTTTATAGACTTTTTAGAATGGTCAGACTCCCAACAGAATTATCCCCCCCCCCCCTCCCGAGATGTATTTGAAAGAACAGATTATGGTTTACTATTTTTGATATACATACTTACTCATGATGTGCTCTCAGCCAAGATCTGTAAGATGCTGGTTTATTATCCTAGGACTTTGGCACAAATGACGAAATCATTTTTCATTTATTGAAGGATAACATATGGTGTGTTATTTATATGTTTGTCACTCTTAATCCTATATAGTTTTCAACATACAGAACCCTACTGTGTGTGAGACATCACATTTCACACATCTGGTATACCACAGATACATGTATATATATATATTATGTTGCACTATTATATTACAGCTCTAGATCTAGTAGCACGGAAACACACCCCTACATGTAAAATCTATTTTACATCTGCAATGATACAGATGCACAAATTCAATGCACGTGTATATACATACTTACTTATTAACTGAAACGGCAACATGCAAAATGTACACATGCGCATGAATGTTTGATATTTTCAGACTCTGTGTAAAATACACTGTATATGTTTATAAATGTACTTGTGGGATGAGCCCCAAAGTAGAAGTTTTATGACGGCTCAAGGAGGTGGGAAAAACTGAACAGACAGATAATACAGAGCTGTCATAGGTACAATAGTCAAAACCACTGTGATCACACATACATCAATTTCACAAATCACATACCATGGGTAAAGAGATGCTCTTGCCTTATGCTAGTTTAAAATAAATATGCGTTGGTTTGAAGGGAGGGGGGGGGGGGGAAATATAGCAATCACTTGTCAGATTCTGACATCCATCCATTGTTCAACTGACCAACTTTTGTTCCCACAAATCGTTTGATGGTTAATTTTGTATAACATGCATATTACCTCATTCACCCCTGAAATTTCATAATGGACTAATCCAACCTTTGAACATGTGTCTGCAGGGGTGAACGAGTTAATTGCCTTAGTACACCACGTTTTCTTCACTGTTGAATTCAGTCTTCAAGAGAATAAATCCTTCTTTTTATGTTGCAGTTCAGAACTTTCATACCTAAATTAATCTGTTTGAAAATTCAGACAGAAAGTCACACAATTAAATATATATAAACAAAAAGAAATGTATTAAGACTTAAATGATCAACTTGTTACAATGCTGATGGCATCTACTACACACTCAATAATTATAAAACAAAAAGCCCTATTATTCACGATGATACATGAGAAACCTTTCTTGCAATGGGCGAAAAAAATATATTTAACAGCAAAAGGACATGCTATAATAATGAACTTAATAAAAAAAATCCTTTTTTTTAGTAATTTTTTTTTGCCGATCTGTGTCAAATTTAGCAATATTTTGAAAAGAGATTCAATACTTGTGTTTTCAACTGGACATATATGTCATGGCTACACACCTATTCATGTCAATTCATTTGAAAAATATAAATCTTTAATACAGAATTCTGAAAAGAGAGAAAATCTTGCACTCAAATAATGTGACTTCTTCCAGTATCAAAAATCTATGTGTATTCATTCTATAATCAAAACTCAAGCAAACTTGCTGGATTTTTGACTCTCCTAAATAAGAACGTCTGATCCTAACCCCAATTGCACAAGCCATAGATGATCCAGGAAATTCACAAATGACAAAATACGAAATTAAAGTTTGATTTATCAGAATATTGAAGACATAAAAATATATCACAAAGTTTTTAATGAACAATCAAACTCTGGAAAATATCTGAAATGGAACGTAGCCGTTTTCTCAGTTTGAATTATTTCAGAATCAAGGGCATTGGAGGGAAATAGACAATCATCAATACAAAGCCAACAGCATTAGTGTGAAAGATCTAGATTTTCTTAAAATTGGTGCCCCACAACCAAATTTGACGGGATTGCTGAATGATTGTTTCCCATCCCTCCCATGTAGTAATTTGGAATAATCTCCATTTAAGTTGAGCATTGTATAATGTGTCCTGCATGTTCACTTGTCCACATGAAGCATTACACAATAAAACAGGGAGAGTTGCCGTCTATAGGAGCACTACCACTACAACTACTAATGGTGACTACCAAACAACCAATGTACAACCACTCCAAGACACATCTCTACAAATAGACACAACATTCTGTCACGGCACCACACCATTCAAGGTACTTGGTAGAGTTTGCATACAAATTTCCACTGAACAGCCATACATCGACCAATAATAAGCTTAGACCATTGGCGTTATGCATACCATTCTTTCTTTCATTCTTAAAATCAACAAATACCTTCATACAAAGCTGACATGATCTTTTCGTGTATTAATGAACCTGACAACCAAAAAGCAAGATTCAAGACTGTAGATTTAACCTGCTTTTGAACTGTGGTGTATGTTTTGAACAAGTTACATGTTTAAGCACTCTTCCCTTCGGAAAATCCTCAATTGATGTTGTCTCCAGAACCTATGACCTCAAACGATTAATGTACCGGGCTTGGTACTGTGCAGTCCTAGCCACACACAGCGTCTGAGATCTTGGCAGGGAAATGAAGTCATGTTGCAACACAAATTACCTAGCCATTCGAATAAGGCAATGTTAGCCAGCAAACAAACAAAAGTTTAAAAAGGGAATACATTTCAAATGAAAATGAATTAGGTCAGCATACCTAAACAAAATCATTTTAGCACTGAAATGTGACCCTATGTCATCAATACATCACCAAAGTGATGCTTTTGGACACAAAAAAATCCATTCCCGTGGAATTTCATTTTCTTTTCAAAGCAGATCTAGGATGTGCTCACAGGTGCATGTAAATCCTCAAGTGTCAGGTTTCCAATCGATGAGAAATCACTTGTTGAAATTGTTGTAGGACCGTGCTGGGGAGTTGGATGGGCCTGCTCCTTCCTGCACTGCCACATTTAAGAAGTCCCAAATTAGGATGGTGTCGTCGTGTGAACTACTTACAATTTGAAATTCATCAAATTGTAGACGGAATACGCGGCCTGAATGTTCCTGCAGAAAACACGAAGCAACAGCAAGATATTTGAAATTGACAAGGAACTAGGATTCTTATTGATTTAACGGAAGACCATGGGTGAACCAAGTAAAAGTATCCATGTACAAGGTTATACAAAATTATGACTTTGGCAATTGAATGATTTTGTGTTATTTAGTTCAAATATTCTCTCTTAAATATCAAAAACATATTTCAAGATTCATACATTTACACGTTCTATAACCTTCAGTGAAAAGATCTCCAATTTAACTGAAAAGATCTTCAATTGAACTAACGAAAACTTTACGGTTATTCTATAAAATAGTTGTATTAGATTGGAACACATTTTGTGACTCTCACCAACCCCACTGAATTTTTTTTTCATGTGCCCAATCTACAAATTACTTTAAACTCGTATGTCAAATGTCCTGGAATAATAACATATTATAAATACGTCGCTGACAACCTTCCTCCCATCCCCCGACCAGCTCTTTCGTGTCTGCCTTAAATAACATATTGATTGTATATTCATCTAACTATTCCAATATATTACATAAGATGAATGATTCTTGCAATGTAACCCATAAGCTTTTATATGTCTTTTGGATGTATAAATGTAATTGTGATAGAGGACACTGAAATAAACATTTACTCGAGTTGACTCTTTTCCTCACCAGTTGGTCTTGTTACCATTAGCTTACAAATATAGTAACACCTTAGGTACTCACCACTAACGTTCGGAGACAGAGAGTTCCTGCAGGGGCACGAGGGTCCAATGCTGCAGCAAGGTCCCACACTTTGATTTTTCTGTGAACGTAAAATAAAAATTATTGCGATATTTTGCATTGAGTAACTGCCACTTGTATGCATTCAAATACATACATATGATGCAATAGACATCAATGTCTTGTGCACAGTTTGTGCTACAAAATTTGAACAATAACATTCATCATGTTATATTAACAGAATCCGAATGGTGATGCAAGATTTACAAACCTTATCTGTCAAAGCTACAACTTCCACCTTTCACCTTCCCCAATGATAGTGAATTTATCATGACGGTGGATAAAAGTACACAACATACAATATATAGTAATAACATGTTTAGGTCATAGGAATATATTGATAAACGGAAATAGGAAGTACATCCCTAGTTGAAAATCCAATGTAGGGAGACAGTATCAAAATTTCCGCATATTCTAATGTTTAATATTAAACTGATGAATATTGTATGCTTATTATTGACAGAACAGTGCGTTCTTTCAATATTAAAGTATTGAAAAGCAATCCAGGCAATTCAGTTGTTTTTAAATCAATGAGTCACATGTGTCCATTTTTTCTGTATATCAGGAAACCAGCTACCTATTTCACTACTGTGAAGTTTTTCAAGAACGATAACTCTTGATTGCAATTACTATGTGTATATGGTTTTATTATAAAATGTCAATTCTTAATCGTTTATAGATGATTAATTTTACACAACTTCAGCATTTATGAAATTGATATACATTAATGCAATACTAATATAAGAAACACATTTTTTTTTTCAACATTCAATCCTTTTTTCATAAATTTCCATTTAAAATCCTTAAAATTCTGACAACCTATATTTTTTTTGTGGCAGAAAATTTTCTTTACTTCAAAGCAATATAACTACAAAATTTGAATAAATTCTACCGAGAAATGGCGACACAATCCTATTACCTTAAGGGCAAAATTTACACTGGGTGAAGATGGACTAAAATCGGCCAAGGGTGAATATTTGACAGGGTGAAAATTTCCTGGCATACAGTATATTATTCAAAATTTCTGCATTATGCATTGATTATTAAATAGATAAACTTTAACAGACTCTCGTCCAGCTGTACAATTCTTACCCATCATAGGCACCACTGACAATGTGTTTGTTGTCAAAGCGAATACATCGCACCAACTCTTCGTGCCCTTCTAAGACTCGCAGACAGGCACCACATTCAATGTCCCACAGTCTGCAAAAAAACCCATCAAAACATTGTATATGAACTGACTTAATTAACAGTAGATAGTAGGGTAATCCACACCTTATAAATGATATCACTTAATTTACATTTTTTAGATCTCTGATAAAATAGCGTGGATATTTTCAGCATTTCAACTGCAACATATCAACAGTAGGGCAAGAAAGCAAAATGTTCAGAAAACAGAAATTAAACGGATATTATAATAGAAAATGTACAAAGTGATTTTCCAATGTATAGTTTAAACAAACTGTAGTATGAGAGTCTGACAAAGAATTACTGAAAATAGCTATTTTTATTCCAGTATTCAGGAATCAATTGTACTGAAAAGAAAATAATCCTCAAGAATAAGAATTATTTGGAATATTTACCTGAAAGACTACAATATAATACTGTGTGTTTTTTTAAATACTTTCAAAAAACAAATACTGTGGCACCTAAAGGAAACATCTCCATATTTGGTAACAAATTTTTTATAAAAAATTGTCTACATTCCTTAAAAAATTATATGAATGTAAAAACAAAGCTAGGTAACAATTTCTCTCAGTTCATACCTTATAGTATTATCTGAGCTTCCGCTCACTACCAGTCGGTCTCTGTACTGGAGACAGGCAATTCCTCTTTTGTGACCGTTGAGCGTCCTAACAAATTCACAGGACAATGTGCTCCAAACCTGAGATGAGAAGCAGTATATATTGATTTAGGAGTAGTAAAATTACTGGAAAGTCTACAATAGCAAACTACAGTAGCACTGTTATTTCTGAACATTAAAATGATTATATATTTACAATTCATGCAAGCAGCTATTGAATTGTGAAAATATCCTGTCAGTTCAAAATCTGACTAATTTCTAACAAAAGGAATCAGGTCCAATATATTTAGATGGGAAAATGTCGAAATTGTAAACACAGAACTGCTTTCTGCGACATTTTCCTGATTGTGAGTAAAAAAGATTAAATGACAAATAAACATACTATCAACATGAATAGATCAAACTCTGAATTCTGATTTTCATATAACATGAATTGCTTTACTATTACAAGCCAACCAAAAAGTGACAAATTAACTTCAAATCATTAGGAATTATCAGGTCTATCTAGTACACACTCTTTAACAAGTATTTATCAGCATAACTTGTCTTTAATTTCTATAGAAATTTGTGTGATTTTGGCCAGGGACCAACACCACAGGTTTAACATCGAGCTGGGATTGATTTTACAAATGACACCCAGTAGTTACATTACAAAATGGACCCGAGTTCACTCTTCATTCAACTTGTGTATACGTACCTTTATGGTTCGGTCTCCAGAGGCAGATACAATATATTTTTCGTCAAAGTCCACCACATTAACAGCGGCCCGATGACCAACCAGGACCCTACGCAGGTTGATTTCTGTCGGTGACTGCATGTCCCACACAGCAATTGATCGATCCTATAAACAAAGGGAGATAATTAGAGGTGTGATCATGGGTAGCAAGCAACCGTCTTGTTTGTACACTATCTTCATATCTTCTGAGGTTTCGACAGACAACTAAAGTAATTCAGTAATTTTACTTATATATACGGTAAACCTCTGGTCAGTTTGAATCGGCGGATAGTTCGAACACATATTTTTTTCAATAAAAACAATAATTTTCTAGCTAGTGATAGTTCAAAATCTGATTGACCCTATTTCGGATAGTCCGAACTTGTCAAATGAAAACGTAAAGTAAGAATTTTTTCCGGCAAACTCCATTGAAAGCTCGCAGAAAAATGCCAATACTTTGATCAACAGACACGGTAATGGGTTGTATGTGTAAGCATTGCAGTACAGCTGTGACAGACAAACCATAAATATATGTCACAGATTTTAGCGTTGATTCATTTTTTTTACATTGTTTGAAAAATACATCGTGCACGAGACAGCCAATTTCAACTTAGGCCCCAACAATGTATAAATAACATGCGATAGGTACGAACTGATGTCACGCTGTATGGCTGTACGCTAAGAAATCGCCCGTGTGTTGTCAAATACAGTGTTAACTAAGCATTTTGATTATTTTATTGCGACCAGACATCCCTTAATTATTGCCAATCAAGGTATTACCTGTAAACGTGTGCCCTCACACCAGGTAGGGCAGGACACGAGGTCGCGATAGGAATCGGCCGCCCAGCCATTGTGAGAGACGTGATTAGTATACATGTCAAAGTCCAAACAATCCACAGGTGTCCCAATTAGCGATGGGTAATTTTGAAGGTGTCAAATAAGTTTGGTAGGTATTAGGACTATTACACTTATAATTTAAAGCAGACATGTTGATGTTCTGACCTAATTTTACTAACATATAGACCTATATTTACTGTACAGTAGCGCTTTGTAAACGCAACAGGTTATGTAGACTATGTTTTCAATTTATTAAACGGACCATTCATTACGAAATAATATATACAATAGTTTCTGATTCAAATAAAACCTAACCACGCAGAGACTCAATATTTAGGTCTCTGATACAAGCTAGGTAGTCTTAACTTTTGTGTCACAAGTGAAACGTGTACTGTTTCGGGGCCTACACAACGGACTCTGCTTCACAATAACGATCATAATTAACATGAAATGAAGAAAGTTTAATGATCAATTAACATTGAATTAAATAATATACTATCATTTTACCCATTTATAAATGTGCCATTTTTCTATGCCAGGCCGTCGTTGTTACGTATCGACCTTACATTGGATAAATAGAGGTATACTCCGGTGAAGAAAATATGTCGGGTATATGTTTGTGACTTGATTTGCACTTTGCCAATTTTTTTGCCGATAGTTCGAACTCGCGCTTATTTTCTGAAGCATAACTTTAAATAATCCGAACAGGTTCATCAACATTTATTTAATTTTGTTTGAACTGACCGAAGGTTTACCGTATATACTAACCATGAGACAAAATTAAAGATATAATTTATTGGAATCTTATCCTTTAAAGAGGATACAACTACATTTCATTTTTGCAAACTCAGTTCCATATTGGTTGTATTGATTAATGATTATTTTTAAAATGAAAAGAAAATTAACACTTACTCAAGACACATTATCTCGTAAAAACGTGTCCTACCTTTGAACAGGTGACCATGATTCCATCACAGAATCGAAGATGGAGAACAGCTTCACAGTGGTGAATCAAAGTGTTCAACATTTCTCCGGTACGGACATCCCACACTCTGTAATCAATACATTTGTTAAATTATATTTAAAAGGCAGAATTCAAATAACCAATTTTCATTCATTTTATCAAATCATCTCAATTAGTCATTTAGGGTTTTGATTTAATATGAGTTTCCAGTAAAATTCTTTTGTCAATGGATAACCATAACAGAACTGCAATATCCTCCATTAAGTTCACAACAGTTTGAAAATTCTAATGAGTAATGTCAAAGGGTATTTAGAAAGATGGTATTTGACCATGGACCCTTTGGAGCCAACATCTTGCCTGGCAGGAACAGGAAATGTTGCACCTTCCTGACAGTTGAGTCACTGGAGCCAGAGATGTTGTACCCACCCGACAGTTGAGTCACTGGAGCCCAAGATGTTGTACCTACCTGACAGTTGAGTCACTGGAGCCAGAGATGTTGTATCTACCTGACAATTGAGTCACTGGAGCCCAAGATGTTGTACCTACCTGACAGTTGAGTCACTGGAGCCCGAGATGTTGTACCTTCCTGACAGTTGAGTCACTGGAGCCCCGAGATGTTGTACCTACCTGACAGTTGAGTCACTTGAGCCAGAGATGTTGTATCTATCTGACAGTTGAGTCACTGGAGTCAGAGATGTTGAACCTACCTAACAGTCGAGTCACTGGAGCCCAAGATGTTGTACCAACCTGACAGTTGAGTCACTAGAGCCAGAGTTTTCTACCTACCTGACAGTTGAGTCACTGGAGCGGGAGATGTTGTACCTACCTGACAGTTGAGTCACTGGAGCCGGAGTTTTCTACCTACCTGACAGTTGAGTCACTGGAGCCGGAGATGTTGTACCTACCTGACAGTTGAGTCACTGGAGCCAGAGTTTTCTACCTACCTGACAGTTGAGTCACTGGAGCCAGAGATGATGATGTTGTCGTCATACTGTAGACACAGCACAGAGCCTGTGTGTCCAGTCAACACCTGAATACACTCCAGGGAAGTTCTGTTCCAGATCTGTAAACACAATATCTCTCACACTTGACACATAGACAAAACATTCTGACTCCAAATAAAATCTGGTGGAATTTTATCACAAACAAGGTATGAAGTTTAGCATGACCAATACCTGATATACCTTTAAATCTTAATATTATATTAAGGAAGATTAAAGGGTAACAGGATATTTATGCTGTTTTATGCCAAAATGATACAAAACCCACGTCACAAAGGAAATGGTCTACGGTTTTTAACATTCAGGACAAGTTATGGAAAAAGATTTATGCATGTCCTTTGAAAACTACTGATAGTACTTAATTAAGAAGGCTTCAATACCGAATTAACCATAGAATCTTAACTAAAAAACACACTCCTACAAAAAATGGGAATAAAACAAAATTCAACTTGTACTTTTTGTAAAAGATTTCCAGAAACAATTGAACATCTATTTTGGGATTGTGGTAAAGTATGTGAAATTTTGAGAGAACTAAAACAATTGCTTGCAACCAGTAATATTGATTTGAATTTTGATAAACAGGAATTTATATTTGGACAATTCAGTTCTAAGGATGCTGATTTGATAGTGGATAATATTATCCTATTATTGATTAAACAATACATTTTTAAAATGAAATGTCTAGAAATACTTTATATAACGAGTTTTAAGAATCACATACTTTTTGAACTTAAATCTCACAAGATCTTGATAAATAAGCATAAAAACTGCAAAAATAATATAGACTTGCATAATAAAGTGGGAAAATGGCTTCTCTTATAAAATAACGTGAACAATTATCATTATACTATAAAGCTGAGAGAATACATTGCAGTGGATTTTTGACATACAGGTAAAGATTTTCTACTTACAGCGTACTATTCAGAACTAATAAGTTTTTTTGTTTTTGTGACCATTAGTCTTTGGACACAAAATAAATCTGAATGATGTATAATGTGGGGTCCAACTGAGGCAAAGAAAGCATGACCTCTGAACTTTTCAACTGAAAAGCAATCTCAAAGAAGTGTTTCAAACATGAAAGCTTGAGAAGAATTTTGAGTGACCCAGTTATTATATTAAAACTTTTCCATTTTATTTAAACAAACCTATCATAAAATTTGCTATGCATACCTTAATCGTGTTGTCCCTGAGGCCGCTGATGATCCTGGTCTCGTCGTACTGTAGGCAGTATACACCTTTGCTTGTCTCGCTGCGACAATGTATCCTCTGTAAGGTGTGTCGGCCCGTCCGCCAATTGTTCTCTATTTTCTGTTTACAGAAACAGGAGAAATAAAACCATGTGCAATAGGCCTTCACTCTCGCTTTGTTGGTAATGGGGTTAATACAAAGTCTCATCAAAAGTCAGTGAGGCTTAACATATAGGTGACATTGACTTTAGTGTCATAATTATGATGATGTAATACTACTCCTCAAGTAACTGATCATTATATTATGTTTGTACGTTGCAGGTAGCAGTCATCCTTTAGATTAAAGAATTTGAAAGAAAGGAAGATGTTAATTCTCATTTATGACTGCTACGTATACCCCTCTTAGTGCCAGAAATTGACTTGTGAACAATCAAAATGTAGGAATATTCTATGCAAGACTGTGCGTATCCAAGCCGTGTGGGAAGCGGTGCTGTCTAAATATCTACATATAAGCTTTATCACAACGGTACTAGAAATTTGAAAGAAATGAACAATTTATATATATATATATTACCCATGACCTGGACACACATCCTTCATATATATATAGTTGCTCACAATTTAGGATACTAGGACATCATTGTACTCGTAAATAAGTTTAAAATGTATGTGGGAATGTTTTGAGAATATTTTAACACTCACACCTATAGATACATATATAATAGGAAACGGTATAGTCTTACACCCAAAATATGTTCTGACTATATTTGTGAATATCTTAACACTCACCTCAATGTCCTGAATGATGTTTGGGTATAGGTTTCTGTAGAATTTGTGGTCTTTCTGGGGCTCTCCAGGCTTAGGTTTGAACAAAAAGTGAATCCTGAAAGAGAAAAAAATTAAGGATTGGATAAACTATTATCTTTTCACAACTAAAATTACTTTATCAAATTCACATTTTAGGTTATTGTTTCAGGCAGAATAATTAATAACTACAAATGCATATTTTCTAAAGATATGAAAAAAACGTGATGTTTACACCTAACTAAAATGTGTTTCCTATAACAAGTAATTATATAAATAAACAGAGAAACTTTCTTTCAAAATACATGCTAACGTATTCATTATACAAGATATTTAGCAGGATCACTATCTACCGATGACATTGAATATTAATCATCTTTTTTTTAACTTTTGGTACATGTAAAGGTTTATATGGACTATTTTTATAAGTAATTTACATGTACATGATTTGTGCAAGCCTTCTGATTTCACTGATGATGATCGAGACAGAAGAGCAATCTCAAACCAAGACACCAACATACAAATACTTAGCAAACTTTTCTGACGTACCATCCTCGTCTTTCTGCTAGCCCTTGCCATAAGGGATCTGTGCGCACCATTCTCTCTATTAATTTCTTCCATAGCATTCCTTCTGAGATCACACGGTACCACTCTTTGCACACTAACTCTGCTGCACATAATGATTTGGCATCCAGGAAGGAAAGGATGGACTCTGCTACATGATCTAAACCCTTTGCTGTAAAATGTAAAGGTGAACAGTTAAAATACGAAAAAGAAATTCACAAAGTACATTATTCTTTAACTTTGTAATAACTAATCACTATGTACACGTACAAAGTTATTTATTTTATCCTTTGAAATTTACATTTGATGCAACAAATTTTTATGAATTCCCAACGACCTGTTTTAGCCTTCTAAATGAGGTAAAGCTACACTTTATGCATAATAAATTTTACTTCTACAACTTTAAGTTGAAGATAGAATGTTGACATTATTATCCAAAATGAAGAAGTATTCCTTTCTCTGAAATTCTACTTTCATTATATACAATAGTTTAAAAAAAAATATGTAATTACCTGGCAGTGCTGAAATGAAATCTCTTTGCAACATAGGTTTTAAAAATGTGTTAATCTGTCCATGTTGGTAATGACACATCCGAGATAATAAATGTTCAACAAACACAACTTGGTCATTTTCGGTCCAGCCATCAAAACACTTTATACATATATCACGATCCTGATTATACTGAGGTGACGGTTCCGGTGTACGAGGCGTTAATGACGTGATCATTGCAGCAGTCTCCACCTGAAAATTTCATAATAGAGATTGACAAAAATGTAACAAATTAACATTCAAGCTTATAACCTTATACTAAATATTAATAGGTTTCACATAATCTTTCTATGGAGCTATGCATGTATGCCAATCAACAAAAAAGATAACAAAATGTATTTGATATTACAGCTAAATAAGCTATAAAATATAAATAGTATCTTTAATGAGTTTCCTATTTATGGTCATTTTTGGTTTTATATATATATGTTGTCTCCAATATTGGGCTAATTAATTAATTATAGTACAAGTAATTACAAAAATCACCAAACAAAGTTATTCAGACAAATTGTTACATTTTCATTGTATTGTAAGGTGCGTTCAAATTGGAAGTTTAAGTGCATTCAAGTGAGATAAAATTGTTAGGTTGTGGTTGGTTGGGGTACCTGAAATATACATATTTGTTTTGGCTATATTTTATACCTAGTTCCTTAGTAACATCTTAAATGATAGAACAATTTAATAAAAAGAACAAATACTGGCTGCAAATACTCAATCTTCCCCTTTCTGACTCTCAAAAGTGTACCACCAATAAAACATTGCAGAAGAATCTCTCAATATTCTGGTTAAACTTGTTGTTTACAATTACAGTAATTGGAAATTGCAGTCATTGGTTACAAGAAATCAATCTCCTGCAAGGTGAAGACATCTGAAAAGAAACTGCTAATTAATTTTATAAGGTGATCATGATTTATCAAAAATGAGCTGTCTATCCATGCAGAATAAGCAATCCAATCTTCTTTGTAACAAGTATGAGTTCAAACTTGGTGCTTTTCTCACAGCAACACTTTTGAGGACATCATTTCTTTTCTCGCTTGTCTCCCTCAGCACTTCTAGTCATTATTAGACAAATATGACTGTTGAAGATAGTCATGGGTCATACTACAGTACATGCATCCATGATTTGCCATTTCAGTAAAAGGACACTTTAATATATCCTTAACAGGTCCAGTACACTCTACCGTTTGAGCTATATAGCTATAAAGACCTATATAGCTATATTCACCTATAAATTATAGCTGTATTGAGCTATATTTTCTCAGATTTCAATTTTCATTAAATTAAAGGAAAGTCGCGTAAAACAATAAGGTTTATGGTAATGTTGACTACAAAAAGCATACATTTAGATGTTTATTTTCATTTTTCATAAATGTTAAATTTTTGAGTTTTTTACATCATTATTTTATAAAAAGAATGCTTATATTTAATGTCTTTTGTTATCTACCTAATGATAAAATCTTCTTTTAAAAGCGACTTTGTTTCGTTTTCCTTAAAAAAGGAAATCACATGAAAATAGCTCAAAAGACCTATATCAGATAGGTCAATAGAGCTACTATAGGTCTTTACAGCTATGTAGCTCAATCGACAGAGTGTACTGGACCTGCTTAAGTGGCTTTATCATACATGAACACTGTCTTCATATGACCTATTTATCAGCTAATATGATGACATAAACCATTATATATATATATATCAACACACAGGAAATCAAATAAATACTATATATATATATAAAACAACAAAAGAATACAGGCAAGTAACAAATAAATTGTACATAACATCTTCTGGATGTAATTTGTTACATATCTTTCTAGGCAATTGTCTCTAAGTATTATATTTTCATGTCGGAATATCCTTTTTAACTTTGACGTCATATAGGTCGCGAGGATATTGTTGCCTTTCCTACAACAAAATAGGATATAATCTAAAACTCAAAATGAAGGTTTAACAACCCTATTTTTTATTTGTATTTATACAGTGAGATTAAATACATGACAAACACACATATGTATGAAAAACATTTAATCAGAATTATTTGTAAGTGTACCTAATACTCGGAATTACTTGTTCGAGGAAGGGAAGAACTGAAATTCTATTGTAAATCGTGTGATTGTGTTTTGCGTATTCAGCGAGTAGATGTTCAAAACAAAAACTACATTGATACCTAAAACAAATAAACATAATCAAATCTTACAAACTCATGTTTATATAATATTAATATGTGGGTTTTTTTACTTGATATCGCAATGTTTTGTTCTGTCCTGAAGTTGTCAATCAAGTAAGATGGCGTCGCAAATCGGTCCTTGAAACCCGACACAGTTTTTACAAAATATGACAAATGAAATAGATATATACCCTCTTTTGATCCACTCTCTCGTCTGAGGAAGTACATGTCTCCATCTTCATTTCAAGAGAAGACATGTTTTTTACGAGACGGTGACCAAAACAATGAAACGACTGTGTATCATCCACCCAAGAGATTTTTCTCTTCGTGACGTCACAACCGGAAGTGGTTTTGTACAATGTTCAATATACACACCCTAAATATATTAAAACTATTTAAAAATATAGATACAGAAAGTTCGACGTTGATTTACAGAACCCGTTGTTAGGGTTTATTTTGTATATACTATTGTGTCGAAATAACTTTGTTTCATACGTGACGACATTAGTCAAACTAAGCCCCAAAACGGAATAACGGACTCAAAATCCGGAATGTTTCCCGGGGTTTCTTGACATGACACCACACGAAAGAAGAGCAGTGCTTATTTATTGCGATCAGTTTTATTACAGCATAAACATTTGTCATTGAATTAAAAATAAATCTGTTGTTAAGATGCATATTTTTGTTCCCTATCCAATCTAAACACTACAGAAATAATGTATTGGGATTTGTAACATTTGCATTTTCCCCGTATAACAGTTACATCTTCATATCGATCTTGTTTAGAATACAGGCTTCAAATCACAGCTTAGTTGCGATTTTGCGAAAAAAACACTTTTTTTTTTTTTCGTGGACGTTTTTTTTTCGGGGTGAAATAACATGGACATATGTATTGTTTACGTGTATATCATTTATTCATATATGTTAAGTGTTCGTGTATAAATGTTTTCAGGAATACATCTATTTTTAATTTATTTATATATGTCAGACAGATGTTGTCATGTATATATTTATATAATTATTTAGTATTTTCTGGTTAAGTTTAGTTGCCCGACGCTAAATGCCCGTGAGCTTATAAATGCGATAGCGCGTCTTCTGATTATTGCAGCATGTAGCATATATACTGGACCGAAACACTATTCAATTTCGTTCAACCAATATTAACTCGACCACCACGTGCTCATCGATACAGGGGTAAAATGCTTTGTTTAATAAATGACCTTGGCCCATTTTCAAGGTCACATGGATCAAATAATTGAAGCCAAGGGTCATACAATTTGGCTGCAGTAGTGGGTTAAAACAAAACTTGCCAATTAAAGTCGTTAAAATGAATGACATTTTCGAGTTAAATGGTTACCATACAAAAAAAAAACACGCTTTAAAGTCTATAGAATAATGTCATTTGACATCTAACTTGAGAGTGGTAATATTTAACTTGGTAATTGTAAGGTTACATGACCACCAAGGTTTTGTTCATAAAAAAGACTGGATCGACCTACAAGATCACATAAATTATGTGCCAAATGTGTTATAATCTTTTAACAACACGAGTTAATGACTCATATAGCTTTTATTAACAGCATGTTTAAATAGAGAAATAAATGGCAATCAATTATTTTCGAATAAATGACACTTGACCACTTTGTTTAAGTCACATCGATTGATAAAGGAAATATCTTAAACAATATCAAAGACATATGTATAACGATCGCATTCTATAAACTAGTGTCTTTGTTTGATTTAAAGCATATACAAATATAAAATTTCCCTGATAACAAGTTTAGATGTTAACGTAATATGTGTCGTACAATGTATGGAAGGCATACAAAAATCACCCCTCCACCTCTTCATCCTAACCTTAGTCTTCTCCTAGCTCTAACTCTCTCACCTATCCTCACCTCTTCTCCCTAAACCTACTTAGTGTCCTCCCGTCTCTTACCCTCTCACATTACTTCATCTCTTCTCCCTTTACCCACGAAGTTTTCCCTGCCTCCTACTATTTCACCTATCCTCACCTCTTCTTCCTACAATCACGTAGTCTCCCCCCGTCTCTTACCCTCGCACATATCCTCACCTCTCCCCCCTACACCCACATAGTCTCCTACCGTCTCTTTCCCTCTCACCTATCCTCACCTCTTTACCTTCACCCTCGTAGTCTCCTACCGTCTCTTACACTCTCACATATCCTAACCTCTTCTCCCTTCACCAACGTAGTCTCCTACCGTCTCTTACACTCTCACCTTACCTCACCTTTTCTCCCTTCAGCCACGTAGTCTCCTACCGTCTCTTTCCCTCTCACCCTACCTCATATCTTCTCCTTTCACTCACGTAGTCTCTAACCATCTATTACCCTCTCACATTACCTCACCTCTCCTCCCTTCACCCACGTAGTCTCCCCTCTTCTCTTACCCTCTCACATTACCTCACCTCTTCTCCCTACAATCACGTAGTCTCTTCCTGTCTATTACCCTCTCACCTTACCTTACCTCTTCTCCCTTCACCCACGTATAGCCTCTTCCCGTCTTTTACATTCTTAGCTATCCTCACCCCTTCTCCCTACACGCACGTAGTCTCCCCCCGTCTCTTACCCTCTCACATTACCTCACATCTCCTTCTTTCACCCGCGAAGTCTCCGCCTGTCTCTTACCCTTTCAACTTGTCTCACCTCTTCTCCCTACAATCACATAGTTTCCTCTCGTCTTTCATTCTTTCACCTTAACCCACCTCTTCCCCCTTTACCCACGTAATCTCCGCCTTTCTATTACCCTCTCACCTTAACTCACCTCTTCTCCCTACAACCATGTAGTCTCCGCCAGTCTATTACTCTCTCATCTTACCACACCTCTGCTTCCCTTCACCCACGTAGTCTCCTCCCGTCTCTTACCCTCTCACAGTACCGCACCTATTCCCCCTTTACCCACGTAGTCTCCGCCTATCTCTTACTACTCACCTTTCCTCTCCAGTATTCCCTACTCCAGTCTCTTACCCTCTCACCCTACCTCACCTCTCCTCCCTACCTCAACGTAGTCTCCGCCTGTCTCTTACCCTCTAACATTTCCTCTCCAGTATTCCCTACTCCTGTCTCTTTCCCTCTCACCATACCCTACCTCTTCTCCCTACACCCACATAGCCTCCTCCCGTCTCTTACACTCTCACCCTAATTCACCTCTTCTCCCTTCACCCAAGTAGTCTCCGCCTGTCTCTAACCCTCTCACCATTCCTCCCCAATATTCCCTACACCCACTTAGTCTCTTTCCGTCTCTTACCCTCTCACCATAACTCACCTCTTCTCCCTTCACCCACGTAGTCTCCCCCCTCCCATCTCTTATCCTCTCTCCTGTCTCTTACCATTACACCTATCCCCATCTCTTCTCCCTACACCCACGTAGTCTCCTCCCGTCTCTTACACTCTCACCCTACCTCACCTCTTCTCCCTACACCCACGTAGTATCCTCCCGTCTCTTACCCTCTCACCTATACTCTCCTCTTCCCCCTTTACCCACGTAGTCTCCTCCTGTCTCTTACCCCCGCACCTTTCCTCACCTCTTCTCCCTACACCCACGTAGTCTCCCCCTGTCTCTTACCTCTCACCTATACACACTTCTCCTCCCTTTACCCACGTAGTCTCCTCCTGTCTCTTACCCTCTCACCTTTCCTCACCTGTTATCCCTACACCGACGTAGTCTCCTCCCGTCTCCTCCCGTCTCTTACCCTCTCACCTTTCCTCAGCTCTTCTTCCTACACCCACATAGCCTCCTCCGGTCTCTTACCCTCTCACCCTATCCTACCTCTTCTCCCTTCATCCACGTAGTCTCCCCCGTCTCTTACCCTCGCCCCTAACCTCACCTCTTCTCCCTTCACCCACGTAGTCTCCGCCTGTCTCTTACCCTCTCACCTTTCCTCCCCTATATTCCCTACTCCTGTCTCTAACCCTCTCACTCTACCCTACCTCTTCTCCCTACACCCACGTAGCCTCCTCCCGTCTCTTACACTCTCATCCTAACTCACCTCTTCTCCCTTCACCCAAGTAGTCTCCGCCTGTCTCTAACCCTCTCACCTTTCCTCCCCAATATTCCCTACACCCACTTAGTCTCTTTCCGTCTCTTACCCTCTCACCTATACTCACTTCACCTCCCTTTACCCACGTAGTCTCCTCCTGTCTCTTATCCTCTCACCTTTCCTCACCTCTTCTCCCTACACCCACGTAGTATCCTCCCGTCTCTTACACTCTCACCTATACTCACCTCTCCTCCCTTTACCCACGTAGTCTCCTCCTGTCTCTTACCCTCTCACCTTTCCTCACTTCTTCTACCTACACCCACTTAGTCTCTTTCCGTCTCTTACCCTCTCACCCTACCTCACCTCTTCTCCCTACACCTACTTAGTGTCCTTTCGTCTCTTACCCTCTCACCATAACTCACCTCTTCTCCCTTCACCCACGTAGTCTCCTCCCGTCTCTTACACTCTCACCCTTCCTCACCTCTTCTCCCTTCACCCACGTAGTCTCCCCCCCCCCCCATCTCTTACCCTCTCACATTACTTCCCCTCTTCTCCCTTTACCCACGTAGTCTCCTCCTGTCTCTTACCATTACACCTATCCCCACCTCTTCTCCCTACACCCACGTAGTCTCCTCCCGTCTCTCACACTCTCACCCTTACTCACCTCTTCTCCCTTCACCCACGTAGTCTCCTCCTGTCTCTTACCCCTACACCTATCCCCACCTCTTCTCCCTACACCCACGTAGTCTCCTCCCGTCTTTTACACTCTCACCCTTACTCACCTCTTCTCCCTTCACCCACGTAGTCTCCCCCTATCTCTTACCTCTCACCTATACTCACTACTCCTCCCTTTACCCATGTAATCTCCTCACGTCTATTACCCTCTCACCTTTCCTCACCTCTTATCCCTACACCCACGTAGTCTCCCCCTGTCTCTTACCCTCTCACCTATACTCACCTCTCCTCTCTTTACCCACGTAGTCTCCTCCTGTCTATTACCCTCTCACCTATACCCACTTCTCCTCCCTTTACCCACGTAATCTCATCACGTCTCTTACACTCTAACCTTTCCTCACCTCTTCTCTCTACACCCACGTAGTATCCTCCCGTCTCTTACCCTCTCTCCTATACTCACCTCTTATCCCTACACCGACGTAGTCCCCTCCCGTCTCTTACCTTCTCACCTTTCCTCAGCTCTTCTTCCTACACCCACGTAGCCTCCTCCGGTCTCTTACCCTCTCACCCTATCCTTACCTCTTCTCCCTTTATCCACGTAGTCCTCTCCTGTCTCTTACCCTCTCACCTTACCTCTCCATTATTCCCTACTCCTGTCTCTTACCCTTTCACCCTACCTCACCTCTTTTCCCTTCACCCACGTAGTCTCCGCCTGTCTCTTACCCTCTCACCTTTCCTCCCCAATATTCCCTACACCCACTTAGTCTCCTCCCGTCTCTTACCCTCTCACTTTTCCTCACCTCTTCTCCCTGCACCCACGTAATCTCCTACCGTGTCTTTCCCTCTCACCTTACCTCACCTCTTCCCCCTTCACTTATGTAGTCTCTTACCGTCTATTACCCTCTCACATTATTTCACCTCTTCTTCCGACACCCACGTAGTCACCCCCTGTCTCTAACCCTCTCACCTATCTCTACCTCTTTTCCCTACACCCACGTAGTCTCCACCCATCTCTTATCCTCTCACATTACCTCACCTCTTCTCCCTACAATCACGTATAGCCTCCTCTCGTCTCTTACATTCTTACCTATCCTTACCTCTCCCTTCACCCTCGTAGTCTCGTCTCGTCTCTTACCATCTCACCCTCCCTCAACTCTTCTCCCTTCCCCCACTTAGTCTCCTCCCGTCTCTTACCATCTCTCCCTACTTCCCCTCTCCCCCATGCACACACGTAGTCTCCGCCTGTCTTTTTCCCTCTCTCCTTTCCTCTCCAGTATTCCCTACTCCTGTCTCTTACCCTTTCACCCTACCTCACCTCTTCTCCCTACACCCACGTAGCCTCCTCCCGTCTCTTACCCTCTCACCCTACCCCACCTCTTCTCCCTTCATCCACGTAGTCTCCTCCTGTCTTTTACCCTCTCACCTTACCTCACCTCTTCTCCCTACACCCACGAAGTCTCCTTCCGTCTCTTACCCTCTCACCCTACCCCACCTCTTCTCCCTTCATCCACGTAGTCTCCTCCTGTCTTTTACACTCTAACCCTACCTCACCTCTTCTCCCTTCACCGACTTAGTCTCCTCCTGTCTCTTCCCCTCTCACCTTTCCTCCCCAATATTCCTACACCCACTTAGTCTCCTTTCGTCTCTTACCCTCTCACCTATCCTCACCTCTTCTCCCTTCACCTACGTAGTCTCCTCCTGTCTCTTCCCCTCTCACCTTTCCTCCCCAATATTCCTACACCCACTTAGTCTCCTTTCGTCTCTTACCCTCTTACCTATCCTCACCTCTTCTCCCTACACCCACGTAGTCTCCCCCGTCTCTTATCCTCTCACCTCTTTTCCCTATACCTGCTTAGTCTCCTCCCGTCTCTTACCCTCTCACCTTCCCTCACCTCTTCTCACTACAATCACATAGTTCCCTCTCGTCTCTCATTCTCTCACCTTTACCCACCTCTTCCCCCTTTACCCACGTAGTCTCCGCCTGTCTATTACCCTCTCACCTTTCCTCACCTCTTCTCCCTACACCTACGAAGTCTCCTCCCGTCTCTTAATCTCTCACCTATCCTCACCTCTTTCCCCTAGTTACAATAATATTTAGGTAAGTTATCGAGTGATAACTAGATATGGGGGAAAACCCAGATGAACAACCTGCTTCCACTATGGATCTTAACCGGTTTTGTTGTTGTTGAAACATTGAATCGAAAGTAGCAAACGGATTAGGCATATTATATCATTACAAAGGCCCTCTTCATAGTACATTTACAAGATTTATAAATTGCATATTATAAATCACAAGGAATGTTTTCTCCGTTGAACGAAAACTTACATATTATGTCAGAACGAATTAAAAGGATATAACGATAAGATGAAACTTAAGAAATGAAAAAGTGTAATGTGATGCCATTTTACCTTCACCTTTCATCGGATTTGATGTAACTTTGCTTACTTCCAAACAAAAAAGGATTTTGGTTTTTGCCGGCAGATTCACATTACCAAGGAGTAATATATAGCAACATTAAATTTTAACTCGTCGATAGATATTTAAACTTTATTTATTTTACAACAAGTCCGAAACAAGTTATTTCAATTTATATTAATAATATTTGAAGAATTAGATAAACCATTTACAGAAGATGAGGTACATATCGCAATTAGAAATTTAAAAAGAGATAAAAGTTGTAGTGAAGATTTAATCTTAAATGAACTTTTCGTAGATTGACGAAGCTTTTCAGACGAATATTTGAATCGGGTCTTTTTTCCGGAAGTGTGGTCACGTGGCTGCATTGTCCCAGTACACAAAAAAGGTGATATTAATGATGTTGGTAATTATAGAGGAATTACTCTTTGTCAGTTGTATGGGCAAACTTTTCACTTCAGTTTTAAACAGAAGACTTCAATTATTACTGTGCCCAGTTTGGTTTTAAAGTTGGTCACTCAACTGTAGATGCTATATTCGTACTTCAGTCATTAATTAATAGATCTCTAAGTAAAAGGAAAAGGTTGTATTGTTGCTTTGTAGATTACAAAAAAGGCTTTTGACCTTATTGATAGAGGGAAATTGTGGTGTAAACTCATTAAACATGGAGTTCAAGGTAAATTGTTAAAGATTATACAATCTCTGTATGAAAATGTTAAATCCTGTGTTAAATACAACTGTCGTATTTCAGAATATTTTTCGAGCAGAATCGGTCTCTTCCAAGGAGAAGTTCTCTCACCAATTTCATACAGTTTATTTGTCTTATTTGTTGTTTATTTTATGACTGTGAAATGAATTTTATCAGAGAAAATTGTCAACCAGTTGAAATTGATATGATATCCTTATTTTTACTTATGTACGCAGACGACACAGTTCTTATTGCAGAAACACTGCATGCTCTACAATCTATGTTAGATGCTTCATGTTTGTTTAATAATGAATGGAAGCTTATTCTTAATACAGATAAAACAAAAAAAAACGTCGTTTTCAGGAATGGTGGTATTGTAAAACAGGACGAAAGATGGTTTTATGAAATAGCGAAGTAGAAGTTGTTAACGAATTCAAATATCTAGGTATGCTTTTTAATTTTAACGGAAAATTCAATAAAACTCAGCAACATGCAGCAGAAAAGGGAAGGAAAGCCTATTTTGCATTATCAAGCAAATTAAAGAACCATATATTTAATACTGAAACATTATGTTCTGTATTCGACACTTATGTATTGGGGTATGCAAGTGAAATATGGGGGTTTTCACAGAGCTTTAGAAATTGAAAAAGTTCATACATATTTCTGTAAAAAAAACACTAGGTATGGCTAAAAATACATGTAATGACCTTGTATATTACGAATTAGGTAGACTTCCAATGTATTTAGTTAGGAAAATGAAAATATTAAAATACTTGGTTAAAGTGAAAGAAACAGACAATTGTATTTTGAAAGCATGTTATGAACAGAAAATATTAGATAATGATGATTGGATTATAAATATACAATCAGAATTGAATAAGTTAGGCTTAGGGTATTTATGCAATAACTGCTATGAAAGTAAGATTGTGTACAAGTTAATAGAGCACAAATTTTATGATATACATGAAATTTTGTCTAAAATACAGAATTCCCCAAAAGGAACATTGAATCAGCATTTAGTAGATAATTTTGGTCTGCAATACTACCTGAAAAAACCTATTGATCAGTTGTATAAGAACAGTATTTCATGTATTCGCTTAAGCTCTCACAAGCTCAATATTGAAAGTGGAAGATACAATAATTTAGCTGGGTTAAATAGAGTTTGTACATTATGTGATACTCGTGATATTGAGGATGAGTTTCACTTCATCCTTAAGTGTCCTCCTATTTATGCAGATTTACGGGTGAGATACCTGAAGCCATATTATTTTAGTCGTCCCAGTGTATTTAAACTTGTTCAATTGCTCAGTGCTAATAATGTAAAGATTTGTGTAATCTTGGTAAACATATAAGATTTGCTTTTAAGAAGCGCTCTCAGTCATTATAGTATTATCACACTCTTGTGTGTGTGTGTGTGTGTGTGTGTGTATGTGATACAATTATATACAATTATCACTCTCCTGTACATCATTACTCATTTTAACCTGGTAATATGTATTAATATTTTGTTTTGTATCTTATAAGTCGTAAAATTAAAGAATAAACTAATTGAATTGAACAACTCCTGCTAGCCCGGATGTTAGCGTGCTGAGGTCTTCATGTGGGACCACGTGTTGGGCAGGTGACCCCATACCGTTGCACGTTCGCTTTGGGATTCGAACCCCGGCCGCATTGGTGAAAGGCGAGTGCGTTATCAACTGCGCCACCCGACTACCTACCATTCGGTAGATGAAAGTAGATTTCAACTTTGAATATTAAATGTAGCGAGGATATATGAAAAAAATGATAGTCATTCTCATAAGGACTTCCACTAATATATTGAGAATTATAAACAAGGTTTACTAAAAAACATTTTAACCACATTTATACCTCAACTTCGAAGTTTACTTTCTCCAAAGCTTTAGCACAGAAAAAGGGGATTTGTTTAATCAAATTATTAAAAGAAGAAAATGAAATTAATATCGTGTATCTGAGCCTGAAGATCTTGTAGCAGAGTCTTACTCGGTGGTCGGGTGGCGCAGTGGATAGCGCACTCCAATTTCACCAAGACGGTCAGAGTTTGATATGTCATTGGCCCGACCACGTGGGATTTCCCTTGGCATTACTCGCTTTTTCAATCCTGGTCTGAACAAGAGTGATTAATACATGGTAGGAAAACGTATTCATAATTATTGCAAAATAAATAGTTTTTATTATTCTATTTTTTGTAAAATGTCAATAAAGTAAATTTAAATACACACACCTGATTATATTACTTGCACGTCTCAGAGAGTATAACTATTCAAAATCCTTTTAGTAACATGAAATTCTAAGCAATTTATGTATTTATTACATGATTAACTGCTCATTAAGTTGTAAAAAAGGACAAGGAAGTTATTTTTGCTGAGCGAAAATAATAATTAAATTTCGTGATTTTTAAAAACTGAAATATTGTATAATCTTCGCTTTGCCTATACGTATATTCCTGTCAGTGTCATTTACATAGTTTGGATACCACGAATAAAGTGTGACTCATATTATTATACATGTACTTTGTATCAATGCAAATCTGTCATTAATTCCCACTCATGTAGCTGTATAGTCGCCACGCCCACAGGAAACTGTGGAATTTACTCTCAATTACCCTACAAACCTACGAACTTGATTTAGTAAAAATATTTGTTAATTAAACTTTTGAGTCTATTTCAATATTTGAATAAACCTCGTTAAATAAATTACGACTGTTTTTAATTTTCAGTAGTATATTGATGAACCTTAATGGGAATTTCAATAGAATGAACGAAAACCTATTACACAAACATTGTAATTCTTAACAGCTTTCCCCGTTTCCAGTCAAATCGTCAAATCTAATACTTTAAATATTTTCTTTTGAATATCGGTTTCTCCTTACGAAAGTTGACAAGGGTCTTTCCCCGAGGCCCCTGCGTACCCTACACGCACTGTTCCTTCCGAAATCGAACGTAAACACATTGTGTAATTTTTTCGCACGGGGAGAAAATTGATATTTACCTACCCTAAGCTGAAAGGTACTTGTCTGTCGTAAGATCTTAATACCCACTTGTTTGCTGCAAATGGTCATTAAGTGACCAATTCAAATTTACTGCTGTGGTCAAGCTAGGTCCAGCTGACCGGTTAGTGGACAATGACTAAGATGTTATCGTAAAAACCTTGGTGTTGCGTTATCAGACCCATTTATCAGAGGTCGTCCCGTCCCTGTTGTCGCCCGGGACGGGACACCAGTCAACTATCTCAAAAAGACATTTACACATGAGATGACGACGATTTAGAAATGTTCTCTATAATTTTGTGATTCTGGAGGGAGCGGTTTTATGTCATTTGTCCATTTCACATTCCTCGTCATCATTTACTTACATCAAACGCACCGGTTATCGTCCATTAATGATGTGAGAACGTAAAACCATAGTGTACTATGTGTGTAAAATGGCTGTGCTATTATCAAGTGGCACATTCGGAAATTAATAAAAATAGATAAGTGTCGTGATATGTTTAACACGGTTAGATTTACATGTCGTTAGTATCGTTCTAACACCGACATAGCGCCATCGGTATTGTACAGTAGAAATAGCTATTACAGGTAATGACAAGGGAGGGAACATTCAGACAAATCAATGAAAATATATTTGAGTCGATGTTAAACTAAAAATAAATTAATTCTCAACAAACCAACATCAGACGCTGATGCACTCGCAGCAGTATAGAATAAAGATATATATTTCAAAATTGAAACTAACAAATCGGGAAAAGGGAAAAAAAAGAATCATCATTAATTTACCCTTTTTCGTATTAATTTTGTTTACCTATATATTTCTGATACCATTAGATAAATAATGGACACATCGAAATTCGTTTTATGAAACGAATTAAATAGTATTAATAATCAAATCAATTATTAAAAAAAATAAAATCTCATACATAACTGTTTTAATTTCCAACAAGCACCCCTCGGTTTATAACTTCTGTTTCATTATTTTTTGCCTTTATAAAACATTCTCTAACTCATGAAAACTTTTATATTTGATAAAGAGCAATTTGCAACTTTTTTTTTTTTTTTTTTATTGTTGCAAAAAACAGCAGTTCGACAGCAGCATTATACAAATTAAATCAATCATATCCTGACTATTTCCTCTAATATCTAATTCTCAAGAACAAACAAATGATTTATTTTATTGCATTTTTGCCAGTGAAATATGGATTCTATCAATTTGATAAAACTGATATCTTTCACACTGTGACAAATATCAAAAGGGAAATTTTCACAGTGTGAAAATATCACTTTTTAGTATTGACCAAACATAACGGTATCTTCTATTCGCTGCATTCAAAGGCAACGATATTTTGATTCATATGAAGCGACGGTAGAATAAGTGGTTGTTATGATAAATGTTTGGTACACAGACTTAAGTATTTACATATATATACCAGTAATGACATTTTTATAAGCAATCATACCAGAAAATAGCAGAAAACGTCGAAATCGCGTTGAGAATGCCATTTAAAATGGCGCGCATCCTTGTTGTCAAACGTGACGACATTAGAATATGGCGCTAATAATTACGCTTCTGATTCCCGCCCTTTTTAAATGCATTACATTTTTCATGTTTTATGCTTTAAAAATGTAATGAAATGAATAGAAAATTCAATGGTGTCTTCAGTAATTACAAATATATTTCACTCGTGTGGCTAATATTTTGATATTTTTGTTAATTATTACTGAAGACACCATTAAATATCCTCTATTTCTTTTTTTTCTCTCTCAAAAGGGATGGAATGTAACTGGAAAAATGAGGGTTCATATAACCAGTTACAAACAATTATCAAAGAAAATAAAATGTAGAAAGGAAAGGAAAAGATTTTGTAAGGAACCCAGCAGCTCATTTATACCCCACCCCGTAAGTAGAGGACGGATACAAACCCTGTTGGTTAAGACTGTATTTTGTGCATCGTAACAAAGACATGAAGGTATGATTTTGTCAAACCTATCCATTAACGTCTCATATAAGATGCGCCATATGATCATGCAATGGAACACAGCAGGTCAATGGTGCCCTTTCCCAAACCCCTAACAACGAACCCCCGAGGAATCGGAGTCTGTGACACAACTTACAAGTACAGTTGTCTCAATCATAAACTGGCATTAAAAAGACAGCCTTGGATTAAATAACAAACATTAACCGATACCGATATTTTATTTTTGTCGACGTTTTGGAATTTAACTTTGAAAAGGCAAAACTCTGACAGTATTAGTATAACAAAAAAAAAAATGAAGCTCCATGTAGCTAGGTACTGCTGTTCAGTATATGGCCATATCTGTAGTTCCGCATGAGTGTCGTTATGATATGATGATGATGATGATGATAATGACGATGATGATGACGATGATGATGATGACGATGATGATGATGACGATGCTGATGACACGATACCTGAGTGTAAAGATGATGTTGTCATTTTATTGTTATGATGACTTTTATGATGTTCAGTTTAAATAATGGTGAAAATGACGAGGACTTGAAAAATACAAAACAAAAAACAAAAAAAACCCACACAAAACAAATGCTTTAGTAGTATAGATGTGAAAAACAACAAGCATTAAAGTTCACTTTAGTTCTATAATAGTTACAATGGCTAACTTGGTTTCCTTGACACAAAAAAAAAGAAAGAAAGAGAATTTAGTCACATCGACTTGCGATCATAACAAGCAATTAATAAGAAGGGATTGTTTTTTCGATGCTGCAATTTCTGGTAGCTTTGAAAGACCGCCAAAATAGCATTGCGGCTTACATGAACATAATACCGTACTCACAATATCACAATTATTACTTATGGTATTCAACGGCAAAATGGCGAATGTAATCTCATAAAAATGAATTCAACTTCTCATGGGGCCTGTTCGTTTATGCGGAACAACCGGTTCGTCTGTTTTTTAAATGTAACTTTTTTGATAAAAAGTGTATGCAGGCCTTGCAAGGCTATGTCAAGGCTCGCCTGAAAACATGATCAGATTACTAGGTCCGACCTTATTTCATAAACGAACAACTCTGGTCCAACCGGTTCAACCGTTCAGACCGCGATAAACGAAAACGGCCATATTTATTTTTGTCTATCAGTCAATTTGGTCCAATTTGATAAACAAAAATCAATCTTGTTTACCAATAAACTTTATAATGATGAGGACGACATCAACATAATATATAGGTATAAATCAATGGCGTTCTTTTCCTTTTATAAAGGGACAATTATGTTTTCACTCCAGAGTTCTATCTCGTGTTAAGTAAACATTTTGATAAATAGGAAACGGTGATATTGAAAATGATCTCTTGATTTTTGTTCTAGTTTTGTTTTTAAATATTATGATTCAGAAGTTAAATGTATTTTGTGATTTTGAGACATTTGACCACCTAAACATTTAACGAAAACTATTTTACAGTATTTACAAACCAAAATTAGAGTGAGTGCAAGCAGAAATACGCCTTTTAAAATCAACACGCATTATATACAATTTTTCTTGGCTTAATTCGAAAATTTTGAAGATATAATGATGATTTTAAAATATTGCAAAACCTTGGTATTTCAATGGCGCAAATTCATTGAAACTGTGGCTTGTATCACAGAAAATGGAGTCCAAAGTTTCAAAATGGTCTAATAAAGCAGAAACAGCCGCTATGCCCATTGACAACCGATCAAGGACGAGCACGTGAGCAAACATATTATACGATACCATCTTCTTTGTTAAAATGAAATCTTCTCATTGACAGCAAACGGATAACAAATTATGGTCAATATTTCTTTTCAGATTATTTATTGTCCGTCGACGAGGTCCAAACAAGAGTTTCATTTGTGCAATGCGCTGGCCATATGTCCAGCGACGTTATTCGGCTTAGAAGCTAGCCAAATTACAAGTTGCGAGGTCCAGCGCGCTCCGGCCAATCTTCCCTCTGGCCATTTTGCGGCGTAGAAGCCAAGCCCTAATGATACGTTTTATGTTCGCAGCTACGGCTTCCATTGTTGACCATCACGCATGACTGCAGCGCCTTAACGAAGGTAATCATTACTTGTATTGTCATTGGTCAATTAATCATATAACAAAGTCGCCGATTGGTTAATTCTGTAATTAGTATCAGTTTTCATTGGTCGAATTTCTCAAGCGTGATGAAAGGCGAAATAGATAATTTTCCGAATACATCATTTTAAAGGCGTTTATTATCGAACCATTTTAGCGGTCTTTGCCTCAGGTAACGATGGCAGATAAGCTTCAGAAAGAGATCGGTACTTGTATAAATAGGGCAGTATTACAAGGTGGTATCGAGACTTATCTCGTTTAAAATCAAACCAAAAATGCTCAAGTAATTACGGTAGACACGTCAAAGGCCCCACTACTCACTTAACTTCACTTGACTCCTTCTCACGAAAGAATGGTCGTAACTATTTAAATTTAAGATGACCAATTTGAATGACCAATGGACACGCTCCTGTATCACATCAGCTCATACTACTACCAAGTCAGTTTGTATTGCAATAAGTGACCCATATCTTTGGATAAATAAATAAAGTGACCATTCGTTAGTCAAATAAGCTATTTCCAATTTTGCATCCAGACTGACCACTGACCACTGGACTCACCGCAGTATTACTATCTCGTTGGAACTTCGAACAGTTTGACCTGGTCAAGGATTTATTTTATCGTCTTAACCTACAATTAATTACAATCAAAAAACAATACCAGACAATACAATTTCAAGACCGATTATAACTTCAATTATCAACTTGAAAACTGTTTTTGATATTACGATCGCCTTTGAAATTGACAGACTGGGATCCATTCCGTGGTGATAATCAAAATTATTGAACACTTAGAGTAAATTAATTGTGAAGACAATGAGTGGTGACGAGGAGTCCCCTAATAGGGAGCCGACGAACCCCGACAGGAAGACAGGGAAATCCTTCTTTATCGATGATATTCTAACCAAAGATACGGAATCGGACGTCCGGCGCAAGAGTACAGAATCGAACTATAGCCCCTACAAGAGCTTTGGCTCGTATGAGCAGCAATCACCATGTGGCAACTCTTACGGTAAATATGATTTTCTTATCCTTATCAAATGACCCAATTTAGAATATATGTTAGTTTCATAATACCAATGGATTGGATGAAAAGTGAAGCGAATAATTAACCATTTTTTCGCACAATTATTATGATAATGTAAAGATTACGAGAAATTACGACAGGATATATATAGGGTGGGTTGAATATACCGGGTGGTGGGGTGCGTCATAGAGGGCAAGAGAGCGTTTTGAATTTGAAATAGGCAGGGTTGGAGAGGGGCAAATGGAGTAACGAATAAAACTTAATTATGTAGTTTATATATACCGCTGATTTCTGTATATTGATGTTTGGTATTATAATATAACTTTGTGTCATTTACTTCCGTTATAGCCGTATAAAAAGAAGTTCCTTTTAAAGTGACGTGCTTTTAAATGGGTTTTAATTACTTTCAGTCTCTCGTAACTCGTTTAGAGTGACTTTTGTCATATGTTTTATGTATATTTTATTGTATCATTGTATATATGTATGCAAAAAGTGAGACTTTAATAAACTATCTGTATCTATACATTACAAAATAGAATTATACGGGTACTTTTAACGTAATTATACGGGCACTTTTAACGTATCAAACAATGGGAAAAGTATTTATAACAGAGGGGAAAAAAGGTTCAACTGTGTCATTTTGTGAGTAGATATTTTCATAATTGTAACGAACATTTTTTTTCAAAGTCAAATATGTTGGATCAGCGTAAACGGTTTTAGACCGGGACTAAACAACTTAACATAAATTTAACTATTTTTTTTAGATTTCGATGAAACATCATTACAGATCGTAACTTTTTCGATTCAAAAAATAATCTGCTCATACTTTACAGAAAAAAATATAACTTTATTCCTGTAATAAGACGCGTAATATAGCTGCATTTAACGACCGTTGTGTTTAGTTTAGTTGGTTGTTTCCCCTTGGATCCAGCTAGGCCTATGATTCTATGAAAAATTAAATGTGACTCGAATATTAATTTTTTCCAATTAGGATGTACATTGTCATTTTTTTTTTACCTTATTAAAACCAAACCTTCCATAAGTGTTAAAAAAATTATGTTGTATTATGTAGCTGATTCTTCGTATAAAGTATAATGTATTACAAGAAGCGGAATTAATGATTTGGTAAAACTTGTGTGTTCAATCCGTCTTTTTTTTCAATTTTAAAAAACTAAAGCAAATAATTACAAAACTTGTCAAAAAACACATTGTTGAATTATTCTAGATATACTTTAAAACTGACACTAAATTTGACACATGTCATACAATTTTATATTGTATTCAATGTTTCCATTCGATAATATATAATATATTTCATCAAACCTATCTAAATAAACCGCACAATGAGGAAACCGAAACAGTCTTAATTCAAACCAATTAAGCTAATTACGAATCCTTACAATCTGATTAAAATCATCTGTTACACGGCTTCGTTCTAGACGTCAGAGGGGCGTAGCACATACGAAGCCAGCTAACATATGATTTTAATAAGATTTGAATGCTTTAATAGATTTCGTAAATGTTGTATACCTCTCTAATATTATATCAGGAAACTGTCAGGTAACAGCCGATATATGTTAAAAATAAAGTGATTTTTTCCAGCAGTGGTTTGCGTGGCATACTTCAAATTACATCAGAACATAAACTATGAACTCGGACGGTTCCAAATAACGATTATAAGAGAAAAAATTATATTTAAATAATGATTTTCTATATATTGGGTAATATATAAGTAGTATTAGCTGTTATAAGAAAATATTGCATATTAAAATATTGGTTAATACTGTAATAAGTGGTTTTTATAGACAAGCCACTGCTAAAACAAGGAAAGATTTTTTTTATGCAATTTTAAAACCGTTAGTTGTAGACCGTCCTTACTGCACGTGTCTACGGATTTTGAATAATAATTTAAAATTGATTTAAAATTTAAAATCTGAAATACTGATGAGGTATACCGTTTGTAACGTATTTTCTAAAATTCTAAGATTAACATTTAGAGATTGGAATATGGTATGAGTACAGACTTAATTTAATGCAGTAAAATGATGCGTAGGTCGTCAGCCATCATACCGTGTTATGGTCTATATATATTTATAATCAAATAAATCAAGCTTCATATTCAAAAGAAATTTAATAATTTGATAAAAGATATGTGTCTAGCTAATATGACTTAAATCAGAATTAATATTCAAGCTAAACTCGCAGTTTAACTATTTCGATGTTTTTTCAGTTTCTTTTAAAATATGTATCCCTCTCAACTATGCTATTTAGTATAGTCTATAGTTTTGACTGCTGAAGAAATTGCATTTGACACAATGATAAGGTGCAAAATTTAAAAGTTTTATTTAAGTTTCAATAACTTCAGTTAGGAATCTCATTGGTTAAAGAAAATTGTACTTCGAACAAAATCCTTTAATTCCTTTATGTCGCATTTAAAATAGAATCCAAATAGACACAGCAAAATAATGAAGTTTTGGTAAACTTAATAGTTACGCCTCCATGAGTACAGTGGCTTGTTTCGGGAAAAGTTGTTTCTTTATTGTGAGAGAACAAGATTGCAAATGGTGGATTCTTAAAAAAATTCGTTGAAGAACGATTTTACATTTATTTTGTTTAACCTTAACTTATTCCTCTTTACAGAAAACCCCCAAACATGTGTCTGCCGGTCATGTCAGGATATGAGAGAGCACGAGCACGTGCCTTCAAGTTACGTCACCGGGGAATCGACGTCACGTCTCTCAGTAACGGACTCAACACACGCAGAAGTGTGCTGTGCCAAATCACAAAACGAACTAGATTCGCCAAATTGCAGTTCGAACACAAACAATAACACCAAACTGAAGAAAAAGACCAGAACAGTGTTTTCGAGGGCTCAAATATTTTACCTAGAAGCCGCTTTTGACGCGAAACGTTATCTGTCCAGTGCGGAGAGGGCGGAGTTAGCGCTCACTCTCCACCTATCAGAAACTCAAGTTAAAGTTTGGTTCCAAAACAGGCGTAACAAGTGGAAATCACAAATGACAGACGACAACAAATTTCCCAATAAGGAACCAAATCATTTTTATCCTGGTCATCCATTGGCTCAAAGGTATCACATGGGGTTGGGGTCTATACCCCCATCGCCACACCTCTTGAGGCATCCCATGTTGTACTTTTAATATACAATTTGTAAACGTAGTACTAATTTGAATCGATTTTGCAAAGATCGACAAGTTATCTCATGTATTTACCCCGGATTCAAGTGTTATGTGCAGTGAAATATTAACAGTGTACAAGGAATACTCCGATTGTAATGAACTGTTGACATTATTTGGTTGTTGTGCCAAGGATTGACACTATTTTGTTGCTGTTCCAACGACTGACATTATTTGGTTGTTGTACGAACGATTGACATTATTTTGTTGCTGTACCAACGTTTGATATCATTTTGTTGTTGACAAATAACCATGTTTTAAATATATTTGTTGTTTTGAGACAATGTGTTACCTAAAATAAATATGGTATACATATCAACTGTTGTTTTCGTCTTACTTAACAGTACCATGGGTGTATTTGTGTCACGTTGTCAAAATCAATCGGTAACCGACGGCACTTTCTGTATATATATATCTCGTTTACGGAAAGTGTCAACGGTTACCGATTGAGTCCATTTTTTTAGGCTAGTAACTTAAGAAAAAATCAGCTCCGCGTGACTTAGAAATTAAACTGAACTTTTGATATAACATGCCATTTCGTATCATTCGGTTCGGTTACAATAAGAGATTGACATGTTAAAGGCGTGAACTATTTTCATAAACACATCAGCTTTTATGATCAAGTTAACGTCGCTATGTCCTTACGTATGTAATAATTATAAGTACAAGTTTAATATATTCAATTAACATAACTAATTGTTTAATTGTGGTCTTTAAAATGAATTATTACGGGGTTGAGATTTAAGGTGACCATATCATCTTTAGGTTGCTTGTTGAACCTTAATTTAATGGGTTTGAAATACACATTTTCAAATACCGAGATTAATGCAATATACATTAAGCGGGTCCAATATTTTGGCAAAATAAAGTGTTTTCGCTATTACACATTAGGATATGGTATCATTGTCTTATCCAGATCATAACCATTAACACTTGCAGTATACCTGCATCACACACAGAAGATGTGTAGTCCATTGCCAATAGACAGCTGTTACCTTGACATCAAGGTCAAAGGTCAAATAAGTGCAAATTGTTCAGGAAAATCTTGCCTGGGTCATAACTTTTAAACAGTTAACGATATCATAAAGACACTTGCATTATATATCTGCATCACCTACAGATGATCTGCAGTGCATTTTAAATAGGTCACTGAAACCTTGACCTCAAGACCAAAGGTCAAATAATTGCATACTTTTCAGTACAAACTTTAAAACTGTTAAAGGTATCTTGATGAATCTTGCATTATACCTCCATCTCACACAGAGGTGTGTACTACGCTGTCATTAGGCCACTGTGACCATGACCTCAAGGCCAAAGGTCAAATAACTGCATACTTTTCAGCACCATAAATGTTGGCTCTAACTTTAAAACTGTTAAAGGTATCTTGATGAATCTTGCATTATACCTCCATCTCACACAGAGGTGTGTACTACCCTGTCATTAGGCCACTGTGACCATGACCTCAAGGTAAAAGGTCAAATAAGGGCATATTCTTCAGGAATATATTGCCCTAGTCGTAACGTTTCAACATTTCCAAGATATCTTGATGAATCTTGCAGTATGACTGCATCACCTACAGGTACTGTTAACACAAATGATAACATACACAACAATACATTATCCAATTGAGTGTTTCAAGTTTATTTCACTTCATGAAGAACAAAAATGAGTAAAAAAAGATGAAAATATTGGCAATAACTTATAACACCCTTATTGGTTCAAATACTTATTTTCCTATTAAATGATAAACAGTCAACAATATTTTTTTTTTCATTGAAAGTAATTTATTTATTACTTAGAACTTTAAATCCTATTTAACGGACCAGTTCCAGTGATTGCTATATCACAATGTGATGGATAAACATACAAAGCCATCAAAAAAACTACCATCAGCTATTTTCACCCTATCTAACGGGTAGCTGACATTTCATTGTAGCCGTGTGCTGCACAAAAACAAATGGCTCCTATCTAACGGAGTCAATTGTATGGCCATTACAACATATACACAATTTAATCGTTAATCCTAATCTTATGATAACGATGATGCAAAACAATAAAAAAAATATAAAGGACACACGCTCACACACAACATGATAATTTCTTGTAATTCACATGTCATCAAAATTATAAATACATTACAAATTAATTGAAAAAGATGTCCATTTTAATAATGCAATTATGCAGGACAATGCTTAAATGAAAATTTGTAATGAATAATAATTTTAGAACTACATCATTGACAATCTATGCATTACCCTGTAGTGTAAATAATGTCTTTGGAAAAAGAAATTCTCATGAAGATATATGTATAGGACATTACTTCATAAAGTTCATAGAAAGATAAGCTAGACGACAATACCATTTCACATTGCTGTACTTATTTTCTGCACATGATGTTTCTGAGTTGTGTCCCTTGGTCAGGTTATAACATTTTCCACTTTGAAAATGATTTGGTAATCAAGAGATATTGAATAAATTAAATTTATCTCTTTTGTCATTGATATTGATTGTTGTTGACCTTTTCAAAAAGAGGTTTTCTTTATTATAAGCTACTATTAGATGCTATATAATGTTAAACCACAAACTGATATCAGTTATTTATTTCAAATCACTATCAGGTATTTGTTGTAAAGATCAGGTTCATTGTTAGCACTATGGAATTAATTATAAACCACTACCAGTTTCAAAGTAAGCACTATCATTTCATTTCGTTGTAAACAACTATCAGCTGTTTTTCAAACTACTCTCATGATCAGTTAATTTTCAAACCCCTATCAGTTGCACTGCAATCCACTATCAGTTCAAGCGTCGGTCACCTTCAGTTATTTGTTGTAAACCAACTATCAGTTATTTGTTGTAAACCACTATCAGTTATTTGATGTAAATCACTATCATTTATTTGTTGTAAACCACTATCAGTTATTTAAACTGCTGATCAGTTTCATTGTAAAGCACTATCAAATGTTTGCTGTAAACCACTATCAGTCCCTATCACTATCAGTTATTTGTTGTAACCACTATCAGTTCCATTGTAAGCCTTTATCAGTTCCAGTTATCATCATCAGAGGTATTCTTCATGCATTTCTGAATGGGGCTGAAGTCCTTGTTCCAACATGGACTTTTTCTTTCTCTCCTCTGCTTGCTGTTTTTGTAGTTGTTCCTCTCTCTGCATTTCTAGAATATCGTCGATGGGAACCTCCTCTAGTGGGTGATTGTCTTCATTTTCAAGATCCTGAAATATCACAACAATTTTCTTCGGTGGGGACAAATAATAATGTGATCAATTCTTTGATACAAAGTTGGAAATACATGTATCTGAAGCACAGTAAAAAACCCCAGCTAATTTGAAGTATGCATTCAAAAAGTATGACTTTTTCACCCTTTACTGTATATTTCATTCATGATCGGTGATAGCTAAAGCCTTTTTTTGAAAATGGGGTCCAAAATTAGTGAACGATTCAGTTAATCAAAAAAGGGAAAAATAAGAGAAAACCTAAAGAAAAATTGGGTCCTAAGTTTATTTTTATATTCAATCACTGGATGTGTTCCAATGTACATATGTATGAACCTAAAATAAATGCCTTTATCTCTAAAATACCTTGTTCACTATTAGGACTTTTTATTGCATTTTGCAAAAGTAAAGAATTGTTGTGACCTCGTTAAAATATGAAAAGGTAACTCATCCTAAGAGTTACCCTATAAATACAGTATTAGTTATTAACTATGGCTTTTTCTGTTTCTGCTTCTCGTAAATAAAGCACAGAAGGATAGATACAGGGAAAACAATATTTCCTGGTTTTACAAAGTTGATGAATGATAATTTGAACATAGCACTTCATATTAGAAATGGTCTTTACCCTTGTGTGAATGTACTTGAGTTCACAATCATATCAAAAGATTTTAAAATGCTTACAATTTCTCCAAGTAACACCACATTTTCTCCACGAACTACGAAGATTCCTCTCGGAATGTCGCCATACTTCTTTCCAACATGAATTCTCTCGATAGTTCTCTGAAGGACTAAATTGGCTATTAAAATTTAAGAAATAAAAAAAAAAAATGCAAATTAAGAAATTAGAATGATAAAGAAAATGACAAATAACTATTAGAAAAATTAAGTTCTATAAGTGTATGCAAAAAAAACCAAATACTGTAAACATACTTATTTTAGTGTATTCAGATTTTAGCACTTTACCGAATTTTTTTTTTTAGCGCAATTGATGAATGCCAAGCATACATGTCCACAAAATATGCAATAGAGTACAATATACAGGCACTCCATTTAGTGCAGTATTTAAAGAGCGAAAAGAGCTAAAACAAAGAGTACTGCTAAAATATGTACCTTTACATGTACAGTATGTATACATAGTCTTAAGCTAGCAATGCCCCAATACAAAAGAGTAACTTTTCCAAACATAAGTATTACGACAACTTGTGCATGTGTAAGAAGAGAACCTTGTACATGTACTCTCATAAACACTGGCAATTGTCCCCCTTTAATTCAGAATCATAAAGAGGAGGATTTTTTAGCCTCTTGCAACTACTCCTGGAGGGATATAGAAAACAAGCATGACATGCATTTATGATATGTGAATTAATTTATGTAAAATGCTATATGCAGAATACTAAATGGTCTATCTCTCAAAGTGAAATCTGAAGTCTGGTGTATCCTTCATACCTGGGCTGTGGGCAAAGGCAGTCTTAAGTGTTTTTTATAATTAAATTTTGAGATTCAATTTAAGGTCACAATAACTTTGCATGTTAGGCTAAATGAATTTTAATGTACAGCCTTCAGTTGTCAAAATGGTATGTTTTGATTAGTTTTAGGGTAGATTTTTACTTTCAGGGCCACAGTTGAAGACTGACATTAGGAATAAACTGTTAATGATTCTCTGTATCCACAGCATGTGACAGTCACAGTGACCATCAGTCTGAGGGACCATCAAAATACAAATAGTTTACCCTTTGGTTGTCCAGGGCTAGGCTTACAGCCCTGTGCTTAAAATATAGTAGCTCTCTAAGACTTTACAATTTATCAATTAACTGTAACTTTTTAATATCATATGAGAGTTGTATTGAAATTAAAACTTACCAAACTGATCAATGCTTCTAAGGAATCCAATTAGTGTCCTTCCATCACGTAAAACAACCAACAGTTTTTCTAAAGTGGAAGAAAGACAATTGCAATTCTTAAGAAAAAAATCATAAAAAAGCTAATTGCGAAGTACAGCTTTGTTAAGAGATGAAAATGTGTAGCAAGCTGAAAGTCTAATTAAAGTTAACAGAAATGGTGGCAATGGTCTTGGATTTAAACTTTTCAAAACATTAAGCTAAATGCAAAACTTTTTGAAATCTTAAAATAAACATCAAGTTCCGGACATTTTCATTTAAATTTTCATAAAGATTATAAAATACACATTTCAAATTAAAAGTTTGAAAAATTTGAATACAAATTAAATCAAATTTGAATTAAAAAACAAATTATACTTGTTTTTCATATTAAAGCGAACGAAAAAAATTGTGGAATTCATTTCCCTGCTTGCTGGACATTCCAACATGTATGTGCATTTCTGTTTTTGTTGAAATTGATCAGCTGATTATTAGGGCAGATATTGCATAGAAACCAAACAGTCAATCATAACACCGGGGTTCGTTACAAATGTCTGAAATATACATATGCTATTCTGATATTTGTATTTTCAGACATTTGTAACAAACACTGTGATCAGAATGTACATGCTTGTCTTATTAATTGTGCATAAATATATATGCATCAGGTTGACAATCGAACTCGGGGGGGGGGGGGGGGGGGGGGATATTGACTAATCATCATACATATAGGAATAAATGTATATATGTCTTGGTATGGAAATATAAAAAGAGTCATTCTCTATCCTACACTAAAGTACAAAACATTACATTTGGGTTCACTAGTCAGACGCAGTGACTTGTGTGACGCAGACAGATGTTTGAACCATTGTCAAAACATTATTTTCAAGACATAAACAAAACATCCATACTGTCTATTTCTTCAACTAAACTCGCAGTTCCAGGAAGATAACTCATTCTCGATATATATTGACTGCATTTACTGTGGTGTGCACTTCTTAATCTTGTTTTCTCAATGTAGAAGGAGACCTTTTTCAGTTAGGTAAAAAAATCTTATAATGTCAAGCGTTTTTAAGATTCAGTTGAGAAAACTAATTCTTAAGTCGTTAAAGCGTTTGTTTCGAAGGTAAAATTGGAAAAGCGCTCCGATGATTATTGCATCATGGCTTCCATCGGTAGCACGTTTCTTAGATTTGGCGTAAGTATTTGCATTTTTTATTGAAAATCTTAAGAGGATAGGTTTCATTTTTTGTTTGCTATGAGTTTGCAGTGGGGATTTTATTTGGCGAGTGCCGGAATGCAGTAAAATAGTTCAGTTAACTGTCGATTTCATGTGTCAGGTAAAGGCTGTATCATACAGTGTATGGAATTATGTAACCAGAATGACCCGAAATAGAAATTTGCAAAAACAATTTTACATCAACAACGGGCGCTTTGACAAAGAAACTTAGTTGTGAAGAATAAACTATTGAATATAAACAAGAACACAAATTTTCATCACTTGGAAGCAAATATTCTATTGAGATTAGTAGGTGTTACCTAAACATGTTGGGCTCATTACGAAACTACATGACCTGCAAAATCAGACGTTTATTCAATAAAAGTATAACAATCTCCTATCTGTTAATACAAAAAATACTCATTTATTTTTATATTTATATTGAATAAACGTCAGACTCCTGTGATAACACGAGTCTAAATGGATATTATTTTTTAAAACAAGATGCTATGTATTATTATTCATACAAATGATTTACAATGACAATTTTTTTCTTGGTTTCAGGCAAGGAAGTACACCACATTTCTACAGTGTGGTAGAAGTATTTATACCACAAAATCATGTTTAAAACAATTGAGGCCAAACCTGATGGACCAAAATTCAAGATTGTTTAGTACAGGTAATTCATGCTGAAACATGTAAAGAATCATAAGATATATATTGAACTTGAACTTGGTAAGACCTAGCCATGCAGCTATCTGTATCAAGTTAATTTTGTTTAAAAAAATGACCTTGACACACTTATAAGGCAACATGTAAAATTTGTACGAAATCTGAAGTGTGAGCAAGAGCTTATATTTGCCCTAGTTTGCTAAGACAGAAAGGCTGATAGTGCAAATGAATGGTGTCAGGTCGTTTTGGTAACAAGTGGTTTCGGGACTTTTTTCAGCTCGTTTCGGGACATGTCAAAAGTCCTTTCAGAATTTTTCAATATTTTTCTTCTGTAGATACCACTGTCTTTTTTCTCTAAACATATTTCAATGTCAAATACATTTTAACAAAAATGGATTTGGTAAATGTTATTATAACTTATCATAGGCATAGCCTTCTATCGTAAATGTTGGTAACAATCTGGTAACACTAATGATCTGGGTCAGCACGGGTAAGTCGTGACACAGGTCATAGACTAAAATCTATCTTGTGTATTTACAGGACTAACTGTTATATAGGAAACAGGAGCGAAATGTACTTTATAAGTAAAAATTGTATATGTACCGAAACGACTTGATTAAGTCCGGAATCGTCTTATGGACTCCTGAAACAACTTGTTACCGAAACAACTAGCATTCAAATGAATGAAATTGGCTCACTTTGAAAACCACATTGTTGAGATGTGTAAAAACTAAAAAAACCATAAGAAATTCCTGAAGAAATATGATGCACAAGATCAGATATAATAAATCCAATGTTTGTTTTAACTGATAAAATATATCAAAATCTTGTCTTTATAAAATTTCATTGAGATACATTTTATATTTATAAACGGTATTTTTTGCTGATTTCATTATTTTCTTTTTATCTTGATCTTTTATCTTAAAATCACAATTATGATTCAGCATGTAATTTATTCAGGAAACAGATAGCTTCCCTTATTTTTTCAACAAAATGTATTGATATAATAAATAAATATTTATATGTATACATGTTTCATTTTAAGGTCCAAAACTTCTTTCTGCTTCTGTCCAGAACCCAGCTCCAGACTTCCAGGGTATAGCAGTGGTTGATGGTCAGTTCAAAAATATTTCCTTAGCAGATTTCAAGGGGAAATATGTTGTCCTATTTTTCTATCCGTTAGACTTGTAAGTATCTGCATGCAACAGTTACTTTATTGCATGCCACAAATTTGAAGTATTTTGTATGTATTTACGAAGGTATAGTTTATCAAAAGCAACTAACATCATTGAAAATATGTTATGAATTCGTTCAACAGATACATGTGCTGATACTGGATCATTGCGTTTCCAAACTTTTAATTATCTAAACTCACATCCTCTCCATCAATTATTGCTGATAGAATATAGATTAAACAGAGAAAACTAAAACAAGATTGGACATGTGGCAGCACCAACCATTGACAGTCAGTCAATTTGGAACCATGCTAAGGTCGGCTATGGGGCTAGCCATCCTTGATATGCAGACGTAATGCTCACATTCCTTCTCCGCACCACTTTTAAAGCAATATTTAAAAAAAAATTGAAATTACTGGTACATGTACTCTTGATCGAATGACCATGCTTACACTTTGTAGTTTTCTTAAATACCATTTCATTTTTCTCACCCGACCTTGTGACAGACTTCCTTTACCTGTGTTCATGTCCTGTATACATCTTAAAATATTTTATCAAGTCTCTGACTGATGTATACTTGTTTATGTTTCAATCACATTCATATATATCTGAGCGATGATCATGAGAAAATGGAACTTAACAGTATAGCCCAGCTACATTTGTATCCATCACTAATTCGATGAAATAATATTCACAAATTCAAATACAAGACTTTTTTTGTTATATTTCAGTACATTTGTGTGTCCCACGGAGATCATTGCATTCAGTGACAACATGCAGAGATTCCGTGATCTTAACACAGAGGTAATAGGTGTGTCAACGGATTCACACTTCAGTCACCTCGCCTGGATCAACACCCCAAGGAAGGTAAACTACCTAAGTCTGACGTCATGGAAGCATATCCTGTGAAACTGATCATGAGAGGCTTTTGTTGGTAGTTGCCTTTCTGGTTTTAAGTTAATATACACTTTCTGTGATGAAAAACTCTCTTTGTTTATTTACATGAACTTGAGACATGCAAGTTGTACATGTTTTTCATTTTACTTAATATATATGTACTAGTGGTTTCCAATTTAACCTCACAAACAGCAATGTAAATACCCAGCAAACATTTCACATTTTACAATCTACAAAATTTGAAATTAGAAGGATATATGGAGATTGGGTTTGTTATATCGAAGGATTTCGTGGCAAATAAAGTTTCAGTAAGGTAAAGAATACATCACAAGTCGAGATAAGAAAGATGATTGCACACAAAAAACAAGCACCAGATACAAAGTCTACATACTGCCATTGACTGAAATCCTTCTCTTCTCTTTTGAGTCAATTTCTCACTTTACCCAGACTGTTCTCTCAGCGGAAAAAGTAGGAACATCATTCCAGGTGTTAAACATTATATTTCCCCGTCTCTTTCTCTACTGGTAAGTGTCGTTTGGCTGACCCTGCTTTCATTTCCACTCTAGAACTGATGCCATTGTCAATGACATGCACAAGTGGGTTTCCTTGTTCATCCTTGGTTTATGTCTTGGCTATTTCCATCTTCTTTTTACATAAATGCTGATTGGGTCTATAATTGCCCCTTTCTGATCAATATTTGTGTCTAGCATTGGCAAGTAAATCCTTAGTCCGAATTATTCTGACGTTTTATCGACTTTTTTCATATCGGTCTGTCGTCGATTAACGTCAGAACTCCGGCCCTCTATAATATGCGGGAAATATGCATCCCACGCCTGGAGCGCACTTCAAACTGTTATTTTAGAAACAAATCGTCACTTTCACACACATGTCGCACATGGATCGAAAGATCTATTCTTTATGTACAAGATGAACATACATAACATGCCTCAAACAACTAATACAATCACTAAAAACATTTTTTCAAACGTGCTCTGTTTTACTCTAGTTTTTTGATAGCCCCGCCTTCCAATGCCACGTGACTAAAATCTCGCCGGCCTACGTCATAACGTTGGGAAATACCTTCGGTAACGCGAGATCTCTTCAAGTCATGTGACATTTCTCATGGCCTAATTTCCATAAAAAACATTGGTTGGTATAGAAAACGTTGGAAAAAACATTTCATAACGATCTTTGAAACATGTTATTGATACCACCTAGTGCATAAAGAATAGATCTTTTGGTCCATGTGCGACATGTGTGTGAAAGGGACGATTTGTTTCTGAAATATCAGTTTGAAGTGCGCTCCGGGCGCGGGTCGCATATTTCTCGCATATTATAGAGGGCCAGAGTTCTGACGTTAATCGACGACAGACCGATATGAAAAAAGTTGATAAAACATCAGAATAATTTGGACTAGTAAATCCTCTGTCTTTTTAGGCACTTCATTGCTGACTCTATTCCATATCATTGCTATTGTTTTTTTCTATTTTGATCAGAATTGATTTTTTTTGTGGAAATAAGTGTAATATCATTAACAAAATATAAATCTCTGAATTTTATGTCCATTTTCTATCTGATCCTGGTGTTTACCATTTTTAGCTTGTCTATTCAGAGAATAAGGGGGGGGGGGGCTAATGTAGTCACCCTGGTGTTAGCATCTCATTTAAGGTTTATTTTTTTAAAGGTTTTTCAGACAGTGTCAGATATCTCCACAGTCATGAGGCTGTTGACTATTATAAGGTTGAGGCAATTATATGGAGTGTAAACAACGTGCTGAACCATATTTTCATATTTCAGGGGCCAAAACAGCAAAATGTGTGCACTTGGTTAAATTATTTAGTATATGGTGTGTGTATAGACTTACAGTTTGACAGTGGGCGTTATTCGAAACTTGTTGGTATGCTCCTGGTGACTCTAGAGCCAAGCCACTAAGGCCGATCACCAGCCTTGAGCCCTTAAGAAATACATTGTAGTACAGTATAATTTTATGGTTCATTTTTTCAAAAAATATGTGGACATATGATAAAGAGATAAAATTAAAAACCGTAAACTCTGATTCATGTATAAAAAAAGCATATCTTGCAGCACATATAACAAAAAGGCAGAAACTAACAGCCAAAATAATGAAAAACTTCTCTTTACATTGTGAATTAAATATAGATAAATCTCCTTACAGCAAGGTGGGTTAGGTGGTCTAAACTATCCCCTGCTGGCAGACTTCAAAAAGGAGATCTCTCGTGACTATGGTGTGCTTCTGGAAGATGCTGGAGTGGCATTACGGTAAGTAGCTGGTAGGTCACTCTGTATGTATGTACAAAACGGTAAGTTTCTGGTAGGTCTGTCCTTGTATGTCTGTCCCTGTATATGCCTGTCCTTGCACATGCACATATAGCAGTAAGTTTCTGGTGGGTCTGTTTTCAGATATATAGATAAATATGAGAAAAACAGTAAGGTTTTAGGTTTATCTGTTTTCTAATTAGGAAATTACCAGTAAACTGGATTCAGTTTGCCTGACCAGATGAAGAATTGTAGATGGAAGCTCTACAAACTGAACTGTCTAATAATCTGTGACTGACCCAATCCAGCTCAATTACTTTACCCATAAACAAATCAAACTGTTGTAACTTAAACTCATTGTCTGATCATTTTACATTCATCATGCATATGTCTACACATTATTTAAAAAAAGTATTGGCCAAAATTGGTTCTGATGAGATAGCTATTATAATGTTTTGCAGGGGATTATTTCTGATAGATCCAGAAGGCGTTGTGCGACAGATGACCATTAATGATCTACCTGTGGGACGATCAGTGGATGAGACGATACGCCTTATACAGGCATTCCAGTTTGTGGAGAAGCATGGAGAAGGTAATGTCATGTAGTGTGTCAATTTTTTTTTTAGAAATTCCTACTCTTCAATTATATAAGTAGGTAAGAGATGGATCATCAAGCCCAGGGATTCCGTGAATCAGGAGATTTTATTTGTTGACTGTTTCGGTAGGCTAGGCCTACCGTCATCAGAACAAATTTACAGTAGCATTGTAGAGCTAAGGTGCAAATTACGGTTCACAATATAATGACATCATGATATTGTTATTTAGATCACGTGATATTAAAAACAAGTAACACATGAACCATGTATCAATAAAGTCAATTAAAGTGTTCTCATACTTTAATTCCTCATAGGCATGTACAGCCAGTGTTCTTAAAGGTTCCATGTGGGGATGGCCATACAGTATGGCACAGGTTGCTAGGCTTGGGATGGTAAAACATATATTTGCACCTTAGTTCTACAATGCCACTGTAAAATTGTTCTGATTCACAGATTCCTTGGTGTTGATGCTTTATCTCTTACCTACTTGTTATTACCTATCATCTATGGAGCTCCATTAGAATACTCCAGTATCCACCTAAGATTCCTCCACCGAGACATCTACCAACCAGCACCTATAGGATGTTGGACTCCTCCGCCTCTTCGTGTGCTATTTTTCCACTTTAATTATATAGTTCTTGTTTCGCATGGAGAGACCAACACAATCATGCTATTAAAACTGATCATAGGGGCCAACCCTACCCGTGTGGGACATTGTCATAACATGGAACTGATTAAGATCACCACCCTATATACACATTTAACATATATATCTCAATCAGATTTCCTTTGAAACTTTTTTTCCCCTTGGGACATGGTGATCTATTCTTGTGTTAAGGAATAGTGAGGCACCTCTGGGGGCTGGGCCAAAAGTGAAAATTTTGTGTGTTAAAAGCCTACCCCTCCTGAACAGTGGATCATATTTCAACGATATTTGCCATGTAGCATCATTTGTACCAAATAGTTTGATGTTAAATAATGGAATGGTATTGTCCCCTTAGTGCTGAGAGGCAGAGCTCAAAATGGAGGAACATTTTCAATATTACTATCAAATAAAACATTTGACAATTATTGCTTAAGTTATTCCGAGGGAACAATACATGCCCTTTAGACCCACTGTTTCAGTTAAATATCTATGTATATTTTAACATTGAAAGACATGTGTTTATTTTGCAGTGTGTCCAGCTAACTGGAAACCAGAGGAAGCTACCATTAAGCCAGACCCAGCTGGATCGAAGGAATATTTTGAGAAAGTCAATGTCAATTGACGAAGGCTGTGAACATAGGGCTATATTAGATATAAGAAAAGAATTGAGCTGTATGTCAAGATAGAAATCCCTCAGAACAAAACACTTACTCTACATTAATAGTATACATATCCTACTTTGGGTGAAAATCACTTTAGATGCATTGTGACTTTATTATGTTTTACTTATTTTATCACTTTTCGATAAATCTAGTCAGGATATATATGGATCCATTGCAGGAAGATTTAACTTTGACTTTATTATGTAACATATCTGTGTCTTTTGAAAGATATTTTCATTTTTTTTTGGTTATATCTGAATTGTGATTCAACATGTTTACTTGTTTATACTCTAGTTAAACTAATTATGTAAACTTGTTATTTAGCTTTGTTCTGTGCAAGCTCTGTCATGGGTTTTTTGTAAATTGTCTCCCTTCAGTTATGTGTTGTTAATCTTTTTAGCATGTATCTTCATGTTCAAGATTTACTGTACTTCAAGCATTTAAGAGATGTAAAGATTTAAATGCAAAGATTTATATATCTTTATATGCCAAACAAAGTTGAAATGTCATATTTGTCTACTTAGAGTGAACCAATTATGTTTTGACACTTTCTTAAAAAAAGATAGCCTCATGTTGTTGAAATGTTTTCCACCAATGATGAACATTTCATTTTTGTTCAAAGCTTAGCATTCTTCTTGTCACACTAGATTTTATTTTAATGTAAGTAACTTACAAATGCTAAAAGTGTCTGTAATTGATTTACTTTTCTTTTCATATGTACAATATTTACATTCTTCTCACCAGGAAGCAAGGAGGACTGAAAAAAATGTTTTCAGTACGAAGCAGAGAGTTTGTTTGGAGCCCTGGTAAAACTTATTGTGAATGCCAATGTTTTTACAAGGTTATCAACATAAAAATAAAATTCAAGAATTTGTGGATGTGTATTTTGTTATGATAGACCCATTTCAGGGTTTTTGCCAGGTGTTTAAAGGGTCTGGTACAGGGACCAATTGAAAAATGACGCTGCATTTTCCCAATTTCAGTCTTTTTGATTTAATTATAAAATATGTTTATACAAGTTTCCAGTTATTATATGTGTAACGTTCAAAGTATTGCTATCCATGAACGAGCATTCAAAATTAATGATAATGAAAATTTGTAATTGAATTAACAAAAACACTGAAAATTGATATGTTTATTTATTGCAATACATTTTACTGTAAAAAGAAGCTTGAAGACCTGTTTTGCTAATCACATTGCAGGTTTTATTTTTAGGTCACCTGAGACAAAGTCTCAAGTGACCTATTGCGATCGCTTTTTGTCCGGCGTCGTTCGTCGTGCGTCCGTAAACAATTTACATTTTTTTTAGACTTCTTCTCCAAAACCCCTGAACCAATTTCAATGAAATTTTGCAGAAACCTTCCATGGCCAAAGGTCAACAAAAATAGTGGCTGGTTTGGTCCCCAGCCCCCAGCCCCCAGCCCCCAGGGGCCTGAGGGGCGGGGCCAAAAAGGGTCAAATTGACTAAAATTTCAAAAATCTTCTTCTCAAGACCCAGATATGGTAGAATCAAATACTCTTCATAGATGGAAGGGTCTTAAGGTGCTTTACCAAAATTGTGAATTTCTTGACCCTGGGGTCTCGTGTTTTCCCCTGGGGAGGGGGTAAACTTTACTATAGTTTATATAAGGGAAATCACATTTTGGACCAACATTTGTTTAATTTCCATTGGAAGTAATTCAATTTAGGTTAGCATTATCAGTATTAGGTAGCAGTTTGATAGTGTGCACATATGAGCCCTGACTGACCCCCAGGGGCTGATGGGTGTGGCCAAAAAGGGTCGAATTGACTGAAATTTCAAAAATCTTCTTCTCAAGACCCAGATATGGTAGAATCAAAAACTCTTCATAGATGGAAGGGTCTTAAGGTGCTTCACCAAAATTGTGAATTTCATGATCCTAGGCTCTCACGTTTACCCCTGGGAGGGGGTAAACTTTACTATAGTTTATATAGGGAAATCACATTTTAGACCAACATTTGTTTAATTTCCATTGGAAGTGATTCAATTTGGGTTAGCATTATCAGTATTAGGTAGCAGTTTGTTTATTATGGTTTATAATGGCAAATGATACTTTGAATATTACATGTTAATAACTTGATTGGAATTATGACCCTGAGTTGACAGTTTGATACTATGAACATTTTGAGCCAGCCTTACCGTCAAGGGCTGTAGGGTGGGGCCCAAAGGAGTCAGTGTGCTAAAATTTCTTCATTTTCCTTGTTTAGAATCAGAGGTGCTAGTTTCAAATACTTTTTAGTATTAAATCTGTATGCTAGATATTGAATAAGGTGGTTTTATTGTTTTTTGTCACTTTGAATAATATTTCTGTTCATGTTAAATACAAAATCAACTCTCTGTATAAATATATCAGGTGACTGTTAAGGCCCATGGGCCTCTTGTTTCCAAACTTGTGATATTTTCCCAAACCTGTTAATATGGGAACACTACTGATATTTCCCAATTTTTGCCAAATACTGGTGATACTATCCCGATTCCTGGTCTCTGGCCCTTTACCAAAATAGCTGGCAAAAACTTTGCATTCTTTTTTAATATTTTCCCTAAACCACACTTTTCTATAACTGTGTGGAGGATACAGTTAAACCCATTACATAACTGTGTGGAGGATTCAGTTAACCCTTTACATAACTGTGGAGGATACAGTTAAAACCCTTTACATAACTGTGTGGAGGATACAGTTAAACCCTTTACATAACTGTGTGGATGATACAGGTAAACCCTTTACATAACTGTGTGAAGGATACAGTTAAACCCTTTACATAACTGTGTGGAGGATACAGTTAAACCCCTTTACATAACTGTGTGAAGGATACAGTTAAACCCTTTACATAACTGTGTGAAGGATACAGTTAAAACCCTTTACATAACTGTGTGAAGGATACAGTTAAACCCTTTACATAACTGTGAAGGATACAGTTAAACCCTTTACATAACTGTGTGGAGGATACAGTTAAAACCCTTTACATAACTGTGTGAAGGATACAGTTAAAACCCTTTACATAACTGTGTTGAGGATACAGTTAAACCCCTTTACATAACTGTGTGGAGGATACAGTTAAACCCTTTACATAATTGTGTTGAGGATACAGTTAAAACCCTTTACATAACTGTGTGAAGGATACAGTTAAACCCTTTACATAACTGTGTGGAGGATACAGTTAAAACCCTTTACATAACTGTGTGAAGGATACAGTTAAAACCCTTTACATAACTGTGTTGAGGATACAGTTAAACCCCTTTACATAACTGTGTGGAGGATACAGTTAAACCCTTTACATAATTGTGTGGAGGATACAGTTAAAACCCTTTACATAACTGTGTGAAGGATACAGTTAAACCCTTTACATAACTGTGTGGAGGATACAGTTAAAACCCTTTACATAACTGTGTGAAGGATACAGTTAAACCCTTTACATAACTGTGTGAAGGATACAGTTAAAACCCTTTACATAACTGTGTGAAGGATACAGTTAAACCCTTTACATAACTGTGTGAAGGATACAGTTAAACCCTTTACATAACTGTGGGAAGGATACAGTTAAAACCTTTTACATAACTGTGTGAAGGATACAGTTAAACCCTTTACATAACTGTGTGAAGGATACAGTTAACCCCTTTACATAACTGTGAAGGATACAGTTAAACCCTTTAGATAACTGTGTGGAGGATACAGTTAAAACCCTTTACATAACTGTGTTGAGGATACAGTTAAACCCCTTTACATAACTTTGTGGAGGATACAGTTAAACCCTTTACATAATTGTGTTGAGGATACAGTTAAAACCCTTTACATAACTGTGTGAAGGATACAGTTAAAACCCTTTACATAACTGTGTTGAGGATACAGTTAAACCCCTTTACATAACTGTGTGGAGGATACAGTTAAACCCTTTACATAATTGTGTTGAGGATACAGTTAAAACCCTTTACATAACTGTGTGAAGGATATAGTTAAACCCTTTACATGACAACAAGGTTTTCAGGGACAATTTATTTGTTATTTGTTAACAGTTGCATTCCATTTTCCACGTTATGGAATCAATAAGTTCCGCTCAGGAGTGACGTAAACACAGCAGGGGTCAATACTGAGTTCACAAAGTTAATACCTCGTATGTCCACCGTTTGCCTGAATGCAAGCCTGGCAACGTCGACGCATGGAGCCTATCAGACGGTTCAAGAATGCTTGTGGGATGGCATTCACTATCTGTACGAACGCTGCAGCCAAATCAGCCAACGCCACCGGTTGATCAGGTAATGCCCGTAATCTGCGCTTCATTTCATCACAGACGTGTTCAATGGGCGACAGATCGGTGGATACAGCAGGCCAGGGCAACATGTCAACGTCTTGCTGGGCCAGAAAGTCCATAGCGACACGAGCTGTGTGTGGCCTGGCGTTGTCCTGCTGTAGCGTAATGTGACGTTGTTTCCCTTGCATGAATGGAACGATTTGGGTCTCGAAAGAACGTCGTTGTATCACACACGCGTCACGGAAACGTTCTCCAACGCGACGATACACTCTGGAACGGCCGTCACTACTATCCAGGTGGACTCGCGACTCGTCCGTAAACAAAATGCCTGCCCAATCCGGTCGAGTAAATCGCAGATGCCTTCTGCACCAGTCCAGACGTGCTACACGATGACGTGGCAGAAGAACTGGGCGGATTTTAGGACGTCGCGGACGGATAGCTCGTTGATGTCGTCCCTACAAATCCCGGATTGTGTTTCGATGGACATGAAAACGTGTAGAGACAACGGCTTGGCCCAAACCAGCTTGAAGCATACCAATAATTCGGAGGCGGTCATTTTCATTGAGCCTCGGCATAGCATTAATCACAAATTAAAACGTTATAACGCTGTTTTTACTGTTCACTGGTCTCATCAGAGTGACCCAACAGTTGAAAAATAAACTTTCATTGTCCAATTGGATGGATAGACGAGAAAAACGTGCAAACTGGTCAACGCCTATAGAGAGCAAACTGCACGGGAAAAACTGTCAATGACACACGGATAGTGTGTATGTGTCATTCTCGGTCATGTGTGTGAATTTTCATGTATATACAGTTGGTAATACATGTTCTATAACAATTACCCGCATGCACAGTTTCTTTTTCCCGCTAGTATATATATTTATACATTGCATAATAAAAAAACAAGTACATATGTATAAATATACATATTGTGTATTGATGCTATCTTGAAAATTAACTAACGTAAGTTCGTATCAAAATCGCTAACTATCACTTGTTCGGGAACCTCCATATATATTGTGATGGAAGAATATCTATTGAATATCCTAAGAGTCACAAATCTGACTTTAATTTTCACAAAGATGATGCATTGGTAGATTGCTGTTACTTTTCTCCACACATCCGGTTTTGATGAATTTATTCTGATGGTGGAAATCCCAGGTGCCTGTTCGTTATTTTTTTGTTCCTGTAATTTGAGGATATGGGAATGACTCGAGTAAGGGAACCCGGTCAGGTTCACAGTTGGGTATGGTATCTTAGTACAGACCGAATGAATCTTCCCAGTTTTTCTTATCCTGTTCTTTGAGGATATAGGAATGACTCAAGTACTCGTAGTACAGGAAACCAGTCAGGTGCACAGTTGTGTACGGTATCTTAATACAGACCTATCCCTGTCATTCTTCTCATGTTGTGATTTACAAGAGGGTATGAATTCATAGATGAAATGAGTTTCTGCATTTATGTGTAGAGTCTGATTGTACATTTTGGTTTTTATCAACTGAACATTGTTAAAAGAATAACTGAAATGTATATATATTTTTTTCCATTATTAATAATATTGGGGAATTAGGAGGCTTCTGTGTGTGTATTATGGGTATTGGTCCTTGTTTTGAAACAGTTTAAATACATTAATGTGGGTTGGCCTCTGAAAACGTGTCTCCCACCCATTAACTCAGGATAAATATTGAACAGTCTTTACACGAATTTGTGAAGAAAATGAAAATTATATTGTAGGTTATTTGCTTTTTTTTAATGAGTCTTAGATTTGTTGATGAAGATTTAAAAAAAATGCAGGGTTACGTGTACCAGTCTAAAATTTTGTACAAATGAACAAACGCTCTTCTTTCTTTTAAATACATTTTTTATGTATTTACATGTCTCCAAGTATCTTATCATTCATCAATATTATCTTCTATAATTTATCAAATGATACAAGTAAAAAAAGAAAACAATCAGGCTATTTAAAATTTGCTCAATCAACTACTACTAGAAGGTAATGCAGACAAATGTGAAGACAAAAACGTTTTTAATGCAAATGAAGATTGCCATTAAGTTTTGTTGATTATATATGACTTGCCAATGACATGACCTGCAATATTAGTATTTGGTGCATGTGTGTATTAGGTACTGTGAAATCAGATATTTTCCTGAGCCCCAAATTTCATGGTTTCCCGAAAGAACAACATTTCGTGGATACACAAATTAATAGAATACAAATACCTACTTAAACGAAAAAATAGCTTTATGTCAAACTTCTAATTTCTTCGTGGACCTACGAACTCGTTAATGATTTTTTTTTAACTTCGTGGGTGCACCACGAAGTTTAAAGAACCCACACAAATAAGTGATTTTACAATATATGGCACAGTATTACTGGCACATGTATGTTCATTATAAGTAACAAGCTTGTCACTTCCGATTATTGACATAAAAATAATTAAGTTTAAAAACACATTTTTCCAACTTGTTTCCTTGTTTGTTTTAATAGCATGTAATTTCAACATGTATTTGTTTTGTATATTCAGAACGAAAAATACATGAATATAAGCCGTTGAGAAATAATTTGAGGGAGCTAATTCTATTTTTTTTAAATTTCATTGATCACCACCCTTGACTTTACCAAATTATTAATGCAGAACCTTTGCTGATACAACTTATCTCTGTCTCTCGTTTTTGTTAATAAATCTTTTTACCTTTACTTCGCTTCCCTTTGTTAAGAACATATCAAGTGCATGTTTTTTTTGTTAATAAATCTTTGTTATTTAAAATGAATAAAACTCATCTCTGTCTCTCGTTTTTGTTAATAAATCTTTTTACCTTTACTTCGCTTCCCTTTGTTATGAACTTATCATGTGCATGCTTTTGTTAGTCTCTCGTTTTTGTTAAAAAAATCTGTTTACCTTTACTTCGCTTCCCTTTGTTTAGAAGTTATTATCAAATGCATAATTGTTGTTTTGTTCTTGTTAAAAATGAATAACAAACATTCTCTGTCTCGATTTATAATCTTTATTGTTCTTGAGAATTCAAGTTACATAGTTTTCAACCGGTTTGCTAATGTGATGAATCGTACTGAATATACGCTGAAACGTTTACATTCCTGACCGGAGAATGAGTTAAAGTATACAGTGATGTGTTGATGACTCTGTCTGGTGTTATTGAGTGCACTACATTGATGGTCAAAGCCATTTTTGCTAGCTTTACAAATTTAACATTATTGTATAATATAAACTTTGCCAGTTTTTTCTTTTTTTTTCTTTTTTGTAATTGTTTATTTTTCGACGATTTTTACCAGGCTTATTGTTTCACCATATTTCGCCCAAGCCAAGCTATTATTTCTGTACTGATTTAGTACAGTTATGCGACTTGAATTTGAGTTTCACTCAGTGTTATGTTTGGTGTAATTGTATGTTAAAATATTTTGTATGACGTGAGGAAAATAAATACTGCTCGAAATAATGATAACATTCCTTTTGTTTTGGTTGGAATATTTCATGATACATGCTACGTTTATAGTCCGTAGCAGTGCTTTTTCAGAAAGTTCTGGAGGGGTCTTTCTCAAATTTGACACGAAAGTTCACACGGCCATCTTGAATTTGAGAATGGAAGTTTGTTACCGTTATTTCTAAGAATGTTCAGGAGGAGCCTTTCTCAAATTTCACATAAAGGGACCCCATGATTCCTAGTTCCGCATTTCGAATGGCGGATGATTGAAATATCAAGATGGCTGGCAGGTGGTCGTATCGAATTTGGGAGTAAAGTTATTTTAGCCCTATTGCTCAAAAAGTCTTGGTGGGATCTTTCTCAAATTTCACATAAGAGTTCTTCCCGTTCTTAATTATGCATATCAAATCATATTGGCCGGCCATCTTGTTACAGTTAAAGTTTGTTATCGCTATTTCTCAGAATTAACTGGAGGAAGTTTTCTCAAATTTGATATGTAGGTTCCCCTTCACTCAGTGGCCCTAAGTTGTGCATGTTAACTTTTGAGGTTAATCAAAAGATTAATTAAGATGGCAGATAGGCAAACTGATGGAACAGATGATAGAAAAGAAGAGAAAAGATCAAACTGACATAGAACTAATGAAGGTGGTTCTATGGTGAGCGCCAAGATCCCTCTGGGATCTCTTGTCTCACATTAGTTCTTATGACCAAGGTTAGCTTATGCTGTACCGTATCATCCGCCGTATGTCCGTACGAGTTCTCCTTCCAAACCGCTGATTGGAATTTAACCAAGTTTGGCTGGGAGCATCTATAGTGGTGTGGATTCAAATTATGTACAAGTGGCGGGGCTGATCCCTCAGAGGGCTGAGAGGTGGGGTCAAAAAGGGGTCATTTGGCCATATTGCTTGAAGCGACTTCTTTTCTGAAACTATGAGAAGGAACATCAACCATTATTGATAGGAAGCATGACGATGTGGTGGCTGACCCCCAGAGGGCTGAGGGGCGCGGCCGAAAAGGGGTTATTTTGCAATATTGATATAAGCAGCTTCAATTCTGAAACTAAGAGATGGATCCTCAATCCATGACCATATTTATTTATGATAGACATACAGAGGTTAATACGGTCATGATGTTAGAATTACCTCCGGGGTCTGATCCCTTCTTTGGGGACTTATACCCGAATTACAACTTTGAAAAGGTTGTTCTCCACAACCCATAGCCATATATACCATTGCCTGGTAAAATACCCCCTGAACCTCCTGTTAAATAAGACATACACGTCTTTACTTCCTGCTTAAAAAGTACCACTACGGACCCACGACTAATGTATTACATTGATCATGTGGTGGTTAAACGTATGTTTGTTGGAAGCTTGTCAACTTTATGTTCCGACGTGTTCAGTCTCTGTGACGGTACGAGATGGCACTCTGTCCGTATTGAACGAACCCGAAGTACAAACAATTGTAATAAATCGTCATATGACACCGTACACAACAAAACCTTTTTGCAGGGGAGGAAATATCGAAACTCTGGGCTGACCTTGATTTTAATGTTTTCCGATGGCACGTGACTGGTATCGGTTGTGTTAACGGAAGTTTTTTGCCAAAAAATGGTTTTGTTCCGGTCTCCTCAAAGAAACGACATGAATAATATTGTCTGGTTTCACTTCAATCATAAATATCATTAACATGACCTAAACATAGGTACATAATGTTTTAAACGGAAGCCCACTTTTAGATCTTACTGTTGATTTATTTGTTTTAGTAATTTCTATAATTTCTATAATTGAATATATTTGAAATGGAAGATCCAGAAATAAATGGATATAAACAAGACATTCTGTGTAAAAATCATTCTGCATTGTCGCTGAAGTATTTTGAAAGCCGAGTGATAATCACAACCTTTTCCGTCTTCTTTTTGAAATTTAACAATTTTAGAGTGCTGCCAGCCATTTCTAAAATGAACTTCAGCTGTAAGTATATGCTTATATGCCATTGTTATCAATTAAGTTGTAAGAAAATGTTACAAACCTTAGTTTGTTAAAGAACCTGCATACAAAGAGGGCAATTAATGCATACAAAATTTGTAGTTCTGAACATTGCTGTGATTGTTATTTAATTTCATCTCGAAAACTTTCATTCTTAATTCAATAAAACTTTAAGGCTTTAAAGAAAACGAACACGTATCAATTTTTACTTTTGATATGGCTCCTTTTGTTGATTACGTCCAGAAGATGTTTTTCCTGTTAGACCAGAGTTCATTTATAGAATATGGACTGCTCTAGTGATCTAATGTTCCTTCAAGGCCAACAACTGTTAGGCTTCATCACTGACATGCTACATTCTAATTTAGGTGATCTTGTCTTTCCACATAAACGTACAATCCCCTGCTTGCTGTAATTCTCGCTATGCAAGCTGGCCCATTTAACACTTTTCAAATAACCCATTGCATATTAGAAGTCTTTGATTTACTTTTTGGTAAATTTTGGCACCTTTGTCTATTTAATTCAGCCGTTTTGTATTGTAGAGTGATTTTGTGTCTATTTGTATCGTAATAATGATAAATTAAGACGTTGTGGGATCATATGTAATGAATTATGCCCTAATGAAAACAGGTTATAATTATATCATCATAATTTGTATTAAGTAAACGTGAAATTAACGTCTTTCGAAATTCTGTAAATATCAATTTTACTGGAAAGTAACAAATGTTTGGTCTGATATTAACAGAATGTTGCAAACTTATACCAAGGCATATCAAAATAGTATTATGATTATTTCTATGTAATAATGCTAAAAAAATGTTATATTGAATTCGTTCAAGAAGACGAATAATCTTATCATGAGCTTCCAAACATGTAATTCGTCAATTAGTGTTCATGTTCTCGGTCGAATATGCACATTGAACCAACATGATTTCAAGTTTTGGGCTATTTAATGCATGTATCTCAAGCAAGTTAAACATGAAGCTAAACTAGAATGTTTAATTCAAACTCGGTACATAATGGTGATATATATATATATATATTAACTATACATATTAATTTGTCCATGACATTAAAACACCGAAGAAGACTAATAATTTGATTACACCTACTATAAATAAAACAATACATACATTTCAACTAATCAAATCACATTTAACCTGTGGCCAATTCAAATGTCGGAAACAACCCCACATATGTTTTTGTTAAACTAATGGAATTGTAACAGAACAACATAATTGGTCAATTTCCAAAACACGACATATTTTATCAGTATGATTCTAGATTGTAATATTATGTACAATTTCCGGTACAAACCTTTGTTCTGAGCAGCTCGTAAATTATAAACGCTCCGGCTAACGAGAAGATTTATCAAGATCAAGCCTTTGTTAAATGTTGATCTGTTGTTTACTTTGAATGAAATATTTCAAATGCTTAGTAAGTGTACATTACGACGGCGGTGATCATTACTTTACAAGGACGCCATATGGAAAACACCAAATCTTAAAATAAATAAAAAAACATTCATAAAATAAGTCCCGTAGTACGTTAATACCTGAAGGATGCTGTGTGATGCATTCCCGTGTTGAGTATGGGATAGTGGGTGGATATGGGGGTAGATGATCAATACTTACGACAATGCTGCTCCCATTCTTTGTAAACGATTTGCGAGATATTCTGGATCCCCAATGGAATTTCCCGAATCTAAACCATTAAATAGCTCAGACCGAGAATAATAAGACATATTCTAAATCTATTTCAAAGCAGAATGGCGTTAATTTGTAAGTAATTTTAAACAAATAAGTAGTTGTGCATATATTTTTTAAAAAATAATTTGTCATTTGGTGTATGTGCAAAAAATTTTTTTTTTCAAAGATCATATAGGGCAGTACACAAAAGCTGTCAATCATCATCTTAAAAATATATAAATCACAAACCTTTTACTTATATTGCACATTCACACATTAACACGTTACAAGCATGCTACGTCACTTATTGCGTACAATAGCACAATATTTCATTATCGAAAAATTAGTAATAAGTTGTAATCAGCTGATATTTATAATTTTGTACAAAACATATGTTATTACTGTATATTTCTAAATCTATTGTTAGAAAACATTTTTGATACAATAACATATTATATCTCTTACATTGTCATTGTCTATTTGTCACGACCCACCTCCCAGTTATTTAGTAAGCAGTGTATAGAGTACAATGGACAATCAGGGCTCAGTGTTGAAAGTATGGCTAGCTTTACGAGTCATTTCCAAAACATTTTTTTTTTTTTTTTTTTTTCAAATTAACATTAATCGATGTTTCATGACTTTCGAAACTAAAAAGAAAGCATGATATAAATAAAAGAGGTCATCGTCAAGTATCATGTAACGCAACCCTAATATTTTTTTGGTTGAGAACAAATTAGTTTGAAAATTTGGCTCGAAACTAATTAAGCTTTATTCGACTACCTCCGAAATATTTAAAGTACATTTCTATCACTACTTCCGTTGACCAAAAAGTAGGACATATTAAAGGAAGGATCATTTTCGCATTATGGGAAACATATTGTCAGAGTTGTTGGCCACTATGGCAGGCTTCTTCTGTATATCTCCATTCTTTGTTTCCTATCTAAATCAATTTATTTAATCAGTTATGTTTCGGGATAGTATGTATTCTTATCAAAGATAAGATTGTTTAAGTTCTCCTATATTAAACCCATATATTACTTCAAGTCGAACGTGTTTATAAAAAACCTGCGATAAAAAGCACAATAATAGATGCTACTACAAAGAGGTATTTCATAGAAAGAACCCGCTTCATGGTAATGAACAGGAGGTTATAGATATTTTATAGAATGCATGTGAGGCAGAGCTTATAATGTTGTTTTCTAATGTAGATTTGGGTGTAGAACTATTATTCTCTTGTTGTCATTCCTTTTATTTTAGTTTCTGCATATGTTCTTTTATTTCATATCCGAGTTGATCTAAGTTGACGATTTCCCATTGGGTATGATTGTGTCAGGTTTTTCCTTTACCCTTTATATTTTTTTCCAGCAAACATCACAATAGTTACCACCCTACTTATGCTTTGGATGAGGGTGGCCTCCTCTTCCTGCCCCAATGGACTTGGTTTTACCCACCAACGCCTACACCGTCTTGGATTTGACGTTTTCACCTCTGACACATCTCTGTCTTGTTCCCAAACCACCGGAATCTCTTCAGTTCCTGTTTGCTACGTAGAATCCCTCAATGAGCTGATGTCTCAGGCCGAGAATATCCTCCGGGAAACAGCGAACGAACTAGTAAGTATACACAATATTACGTGTACATGTCAAATCTATCCCAAACGTATCGATTCAAATGACAAATATGAATTGATGTAATGTTCCACGTTCCTTTGATAATCACATTACATGTTTTATCTTGGTTTATTGGGACAGGTGGGAAAGGGGTGACTGGATATTGGGACAACTGAGTTAATGGTGGCTGAATAGTAGGATAAATTGACTGTACTGTATAAAGAGTTTAACCTGAATTCTTTATTTTTTTCAAGGCTCAAAGGGCATTATTCCAGACAGAACTATGCGAAATTGATCCTTACGACCATTCTGACTTTCAAAGTGGAATAAGCATGGTAAGTTTACAGACGTTAACCAAAAATATTTGTTGTATTATACATCTTTAATATAATCTTTTGGTAGAATTGCACAAACTAATGTAGGTGTATAAGAATATAATTGCACAGGTAAACATTCGGGAAGATCAATTTTTTCTCTTCTCACTAAAGATGAAATAAACTTTTATTGTACAACGAATCTGAATATAGAATATATTCACGGCATTATTTACATAATTTAGTCTATACTTTTTGTATCTTTCCTAATTTACATGTTCGAGTTTATGATGTTAAATATTTCTTACAGGCTGAAACACTTGTCAACGGTATAGAACTGTTATCGGAGGTAGCATTGAACATGACCATAATAAATTGTCACCAACATGCCAGATTTTCACGCGAAACTCAGTTCAATGTCCACGAGCCAATCCGTGCTGTTATATGCGAGATGAAAAAACTGATGAGATTTGCTAGACCAGTTGATCCAAGCAAGTTTCGCGCCAGCATTTCATTGCGGGAGATGGACAGGACAGACATCACTTTCTTTACATGCCGAAATCTGCGGAGAGCCATTTCTGCAATAGCTCATCTTAAACACAACATCAACACTGACTTTGAAAATTTTCAAGACTAATATCGAATAAATGAATGATTTTGTCCCATATTTGTAGAATAGTCTCGGAAATAAGATAGAGCATTGGGTGAAATTGAGACTCTCTTGAATATGTCATTAAACGCGTTCCTGGTTGGAAGGTGTTGTTTTTAAACGTTCAATGAACGACCTATTTCAAAGAAGCAACGGATAATCCAGACATAATTGTAATTCATATTGAATGAACTGTACGGGAAAGACAATCCGAACCTGGTTTAAGGTTGATCATATTATTAAAAGCAATTCAAATCAATATTGCATGTTATCAAACATTCATAATGAATGAATCAATGCATAAACGATTTGTCAATTTTTCTCATAACATGTTGCACCTACTATGAAATCATATACTTTTTGGGGCCCGAATTTCGTGGTTTCCCGACAAAATACCATTTCGTGGGTACATGAATTTGTGTATTACGAGGATCCACTCAAACGGATAATTGCTTTATATCAAACTTGTTATTACTTCGTGGAACTATGAATTCATGGCTCAAGATTACCAACGAAATTAACGAAAATAAAACCCACGAAAATTAGTGATTTCACAGTACTTCTATAAAAGAATTATTCTATGTCTTTGTGTCAAAGGGGTTGCCCCTGTTAAGTAAACATCAGTGAGATATGAGTAGCAGACATGGAATTACATCGTAACCATGATATTTCATTTATATTTTTTCGTGGTTTACTTGGTCTATCTAGTGAGGTGCAAGCATGCTACTTGAACTATATTATAACTTTTTGAATCTGTGTTTTGATGACTTTGTTTTCAATACTGGAGGAAGCAAGTGGTATTGTTCCAAACGAACTGCAGTTTAGTTTTACGAGTTTGTCATACAAGGTTTGCAAATATTGTTGTATTTTTAGCACAAACTTCCACGAGGTTTAAAGGGATCATCTGAAATACCTGTTTGTTTATATGTAAATAAGTGTTTTCTTACTTTTTGACTTTGTACATCTTGATTATTTTGAAAACGATATTGAAAAGAATAAATGTCTTTTGACACGAATGCTCATACTACTTGCAGAATGAAAACAACTGTTACTTAAGACAAAAACACTGTAAATAAGAAAAATAAACACAGTTTTTATACTGTTAATAAATGGTTACGCTATTTCGTAATGTAAATAAACATACACAATTGCAAATTTAACAAAAATGAATAAGCTAGATATTTTTCCTTTTTTTTCCTCGCGAATCAAGTTCGATATATGTATTTATGGCTATCTGGAGCGTTCAATTTGAAGTATACAATTAGAGTACATTTCCTCAAGCTCTATCAAGCTCTATCAAGCTCTATTAAATGTTGTATAAGTGTATTCTACCATTAGCGTTTTCATTTTTATTTTATGTAGCATTTTATGTATTTTAGTATTTTTTTTTTTATTAATAATCCTTTCTGCATCATGTTTAATTTAGTTTTGTGTGATTTCGTAAACCATGTTTCATTTTTGTTGTTCAGTTAAAGCTTTGTTATTTATTCTTGATTATTTAACAGATGTATTAACATTTCATGTCAAATTTGCGATGTATTATTAAACGAATAATAAGGATTTTAATGATGGTTAAAATCACATTTGATCATAAATTATTTCAGGATAAGTATGTGCATTATTATTTTTATGATGGATTTGATATATTTATTGTTATCATTATATTTTACTCTGATACGTTGATGTGTTTGTGTATTTATACGTGAAAGCGTTTGTGACTTTGTTCTATTGATATTAGTTTTTGAAAATAAACCACATGACGCATGCATTAAATTCTCTATTGATTCATTTCAATTATTTACAATTTACAATTATAACAATTTGTTAATGATTTATTTCCAAAATTCACCAAAATAACATTCAAATATAAGTCGAGTGTCATATCGATTTATTGAACGAGTTTAATAAATTCAATATGACATCGACACGAGTGTAAGATTCTATTTATCACATAACAATCATAATTTGAAACAAATTCAAACACAACTATTTGTTAATCAGCTGACTCTATATAGGTCAAAACCAAAGTATCCCGATCATAGTAGTGCCGTTCCGCGCAATGAAAAGTAGTTCCAGATGTGTTTATTTAAATTATGAACAGGTTTAAATTCAATGAAAATAACAATGACAAAATTGACATTTCCAATTCATTTATTAGTCAAGACATGAAAATTTATCAGAAAAAAATCACTTTATAAAGTTCAAAATTTTGTGACGTCACGCCTCATATGCCGTTTCAAGTAATCACAGCCGCCTACTGAGAGTCGCTGTCACTTTCAATGAAAGCTTTTCGGATACGTTTTTGTGGTGGTTCTGATTTGACAACCTTGGTAAATATTAATTTTATTGTTCCCTCCACTCATCGGACCACTGAAAATTTATTCAAAACCGCCGCTTATCTCTGACATCGAAGATGAAGAACTTGACGATTTTGTGACACACGTGGACATAGGCCTTCTTGACGGCGTTGACATGTTGGCAGGTGAGAGAACGGCTTTTCCGGAGCTCAGAATTATTGAAATGTGCTTGTGTTGATCTGTGTTGATATGACTAAAGTTGTTTATTAATGAAATGTTCTTGTGTTCTGAAATTTGCATAATTTGGTTGGGGGAACATTACTGTCACTGAGTTTTTGAACAAGATATTTCCGAGCGCTGTGATTTGACAGATGTTTTTCAGTTTCGATTCCCACCAACTTTCTCATTCTTTGCATCATGGTGCACAATTTATTGACTCCTACTGGCTGTTTCTTGAACCAAATTGGATTATTAGGCGATGATATTTGTTAGGTTGCTGCGTAAAAAGGATCAGATGGGGCACCGTAGCCAGTCGGGCGTTTTTCACGGTATAGTTTCTAATTTGTCACAGGGCACCTGTCAGGGTTTTCAAGATTTGACCAAAGTTTCGGTTTAACAGCTCTAATATCACGAGGATTTTCTCCCATTCTTGTTTTTGTTTGGCGTTCAGTAAATTCTTGTCTATCCCCATCTTTTTCCAAGAGTTACGTCAACCCAACACATGTCCCTATGTTCTGCCGAGTCCGGGAGACCAAAATGAACGGTATTATAAAACCACAAAGTTTGTAGTAAGCTGTCAGGTGTGTTCGAAACTAGTTGGCCAGAATTCCACAGCATGTCGATTTCAGTGTCATTATTGGATCACTTCTGTGTGCTTAATTGCCTTTTTCCGTGGCGTTTCAACTGACGCTGTTTACTTTTCATAACCTCGCGCACTTGGGCAAACATAGGGCTGCTAGCAATTGTGTGACCGTAGTTGTTGCGACATAATTGCCGATCAAAACTTGACATCATCCCCCGTAAACTGTGTAAAAACTGTCGCTGAAGTATTTTGAAAGCCGATTGATAATCACAACCTTTTCCGTCTTCTTTTTGAAATTTAACAATTTTAGAGTGCTGCCAGCAATTTCTAAAATGAATTTTAGCTGTTAATACATGCTTATATGCCATTGCTATCAATTAAGTTGTAAGAAAATGTTACAAACTTTAGCTTGTTAAAGAATCTGCATACAAAGAGGGAAATGAATGTATACAAAATTTGTAGTTCTGAACATTGCTGTGATTGTAATTTAATTTCATCTCGAAAACTTTATTTCTTAATTCAATCAAATGTTAAGGCTTTAAAGAAAACGATCATGTATCAATTTTGACTTTTGATCACGTTCAGAAGATGTTTTTCCTGTTAGACAAGAGTTCATTTATAGAATAGGGACAGCTCTAGTGATCTAATGTTCCTTCAAAGCCAACAACTGTTAGGCTTCATCACTGACATGCTACATTCTAATCTAGGTGAACTTGTCTTTCCACATAAACGTACAGTCCCCTGCTTGCTGTAATTCTCGCTATGCAAGCTGGCCCATTTAACACTTTTCAAATTACCCATTGCATATTAGAAGTCTTTGATTTACTTTTTGGTAAATTTTGGTCTATTTGTATCGTAATAATGGTTGATTAAGACGCTGTTGGGATCAATATGTAATGAATTATGCCCTAATGAAAATAAGCTAAAAATATATTATCATTATTTGTATTAAGTATACTTGTATCGCAATACAGTTATTTATCAAAAATTCTGTAAATATCAATTTTACTGGAAAGTAACAAATGTTTGGTCTGATATTAACAGAATGTTGCAAACTTATACCAAGGCATGTTAAAATAGTATTATGATTATTTCTATGTAATAATTCTAAAAAAAAGTTATATTGAATTCGTTCATGAAGACGAATAATCTTATCATGAGCTTCCGAACATGTAAGCAAGTTAAACATGAAGCTAAACTAGAATGATAAATTGAAGCTAGGTAAATAATGGTGATATATATATATATATATATTAATTATACATATTAATTTGTCCATGACATTAAAACACCGATGAAGACTAATAATTTGTTTACACCTACTATAAATAAAACAATACATACATTTCAACTAATCAAATCACATTTAACCTGTGACCAATTCAAATGTCGGAAACAACCCCAACTATGTTTTTGTCTAACTAACTGAATTGTAACAGAACTTCTAATTGGTCAATTACCAAAACACGACATATTTTATCAGTATAATTCTAGATTGTAATAGTATGTCCGATTCCGATACAAACCTTTGTTCTGAGTAGCTCGTAAATTATAAACGCTCCGGCTAACGAGAAGATTTATCAAGACCAAGTCTTTGTTAAATGTTGATCTGTTGGTAACTTGGAATGAAATATTTCAAATGCTTAGTAAGTGTACATTACGACGGCGGTGATCATTACTTTACAAGGACGCCATATGGAAAACACCAAATCTTAAAATAAAAATAAAGCATTCATAAAATAAGTCCCATAGTACGTTAATACCTGAAGGATGCTGTGTGATGCATTCCCGTGTTGAGTATGGGATAGTGGGTGGATGTGGGGGTAGATGATCAATACTTACGACAATGCTGCTCCCATTCTCTGTAAACGATTTGCGAGATATTCTGGATCCCCAATGGAATTTCCCGAATCTAAACCATTAAATAGCTCAGACCGAGAAAAAAAAGATATATTCATTTGCTGCATGTGCAAAAATGTTTTGTTTTTTCAAAGATCATATAGGGCAGTACACAAAAGCTGTCAATCATCATCTTAAAAATAGATAAATTACAAACCTTTTACTTATATTGCACATTCACGCATTAACAGGTTGCAAGCATGCTACGTCAATTATTGCGTACAATAGCACAATATTTCATTATCGAAAAATTAGTAATAAGTTGTAATCAGCTGATATTTATAATTTTGTACAAAACATATGTTATTACTGTATATTTCTAAATCTATTGTTAGAAAACATTTTTGATACAATAACATATTATATCTCTTACATTGTCATTGTCTATTTGTCACGACCCACTTCCCAGTTATTTAGTAAGCAGTGCATAGAGTACAATGGACAATAAGGGCTCAGTGTTGAAAGTATGGCTAGCTTTACGAGTCATTTCCAAAACAATTTTATTTTTTTCTTCTTCAAATTAACATTTATCGATGTTTCATGACTTTCGAAACTAAAAAGAAAGCATGGATATAAATAAAAGAGGTCATCGTCAAGTATCATGTAACGCAACCCTAATATTTTGGTGATGTGGTTGAAAACAAATTAGTTTGAAAATTTGGCTCGAAACTAATTAAGCTTTATTCGACTACCTCCGAATTTTTTTTAAGTACATTTCTATCACTACTTCCGTTGACCAGAAAGTAGGACATAAAAAGAAAATCTATATTTATATACCAGTAACAAGAATTAAAGGAAGGATCATTTTCGCATTATGGGAAACATATTGTCAGAGTTGTCGGCCACTATGACAGGCTTCTTCTGTATATCTCCATTCTTTGTTTCCTATCTAAATCAATTTATTTAATCAATTATGTTTCGGGATAGTATGTATTCTTATCAAAGATAAGATTGTTTAAGTTCTCCTATATTAAACCCATATATTACTTCAAGTCGAACGTGTTTATAAAAATCCTGCGATAAAAAGCACAATAACAGATGCTACTACAAAGAGGTATTTTATAGAAAGAATCAGCTTCATGGTAATGAACAGGAGGTTATAGATATTTTATAGAATGCACGTGAGGCAGAGCTTATAATGTTGTTTTCTAATGTAGATTTGTGTTTAGAACTATTATTCTCTTGTTGTCATTCCTTTTATTTTAGTTTCTGCATATGTTCTTTTATTTCATATCCGAGTTGATCTAAGTTGACGATTTCCCATTGGGTATGATTGTGTCAGGTTTTTCCTTTACCCTTTATATTTTTTTCCAGCAAACATCACAATAGTTACCACCCTACTTATGCTTTGGATGAGGGTGGCCTCCTCTTCCTGCCCCAATGGACTTGGTTTTACCCACCAACGCCTACACGTTCTTGGATTTGACGTTTTCACCTATGACACATCTCTGTCTTGTTCCCAAATCACCGGAATCTCTTCCGTTCCTGTTTGCTACGTAGAATCCCTCAATGAGCTGATGTCTCAGGCCGAGAATATCCTCCGGGAAACAGCGAACGAACTAGTAAGTATACACAATATTACGTGTACATGTCAAATCTATTCCAAACGTATCGATTCAAATGGCGAATATGAATTGATGTAATGTTCCACGTTCCTTTGATAATCACATTACATGTTTTATCTTGGTTTATCGCTCATTTAACAATTACATTGCTCTATTTCTTCAACATATGTTTTGATATATTGGTAACTCAATTATTTTTCTTACCTGTTCACAAATTCAGTCAACTTCGTTCTGAGTAGATGATCATGTGGCCTTCGTTAACAAAAGACAATTCTGTCACCGGCGTTCCTATTAACATTCAGAAAAAACAATCTCTTAAAAAATACCTGTTACGAAAAGTACCGGCTGGATAATAGGATAACTGGAGTAGTGGTGACTTGAAATTGGGACAGGTGGATAGTGTTGACTGGATATTGGGACAGGTGGGATAGGGGTGACTGGATATTGTGACAGGTGGGGTAGTGTTGACTGGATATTTGGACTGGTGGGATAGGGGTGACTGGATATTGGGACAGGTGGGATAGTGGTGACTGGACATTGGGACAGGTTGGCTAGTGTTAACTGGATATTGGGACAGGTGGGATAGGGTTGACTGGATATTTGGACAAGTGGGATAGAGATGACTGGATATTAGGAAGGGAGGGATAGTGGTGACTGGATATTGGGACAGTTGGGATAGGGGTGACCGGATATTTGGACGGTTGGGATAGGGGTGACTGGATATTGGGAAAGGTGGGGGAGTGTTGACTGGATATTGGGACAGGTGGGATAGTGTTGACTGGATATTGGGACAGCTGGGATAGGGGTGACTTGATATTGGGACAGGTGTGATAGTCGTGACTGGATATTGGGACAGGTGGGATAGGGGGGACTGGATATTGGGACAGGTGGGATAGTGGTGATTGGATATTGGGACAGCTGGGATAGGGGTGACTTGATATTGGGACAGGTGTGATAGTGGTGACTGGATATTGGGACAGGTGGGATAGGGGTGACTTGATATTGGGACAGGTGGGATAGGGATGACTTGATATTGGGACAGGTGGGAGAGTGGTGACTGGACATTGGGACAGGTTGGATAGTGATAACTAGATATTGGGACAGGTGGGATAGTGTTGACTGGATATTGGGACAGCTGGGATAGGGGTGACTTGATATTGGGACAGGTGTGATAGTGGTGACTGGATATTGGGACAGGTGGGATAGGGGTGATTGGATATTGGGACAGCTGGGATAGGGGTGACTTGAGATTGGGACAGGTTTGATAGGGATGACTTGATATTGGGACAGGTGGGATAGTGGTGACTGGACATTGGGACAGGTTGGGTAGTGTTGACTGGATATTGGGACAGGTGGGATAGGGGTGACTTGATATTGGGACAGGTGGGATAGTGGTGACTGGACATTGGGACAGGTTGGATAGGGTTGACTGGATATTGGGACAGGAGGGATAGGGGTGACTGGATATTGTGACAGGTGGGGTAGTGTTGACTGGATATTTGGACTGGTGGGATAGGGGTGACTGGATATTGGGAAAGGTGGGGGAGTGTTGACTGGATATTGGGACAGGTGGGATAGGGGTGACTTGATATTGGGACAGGTGGGATAGGGATGACTTGATATTGGGACAGGTGGGAGAGTGGTGACTGGACATTGGGACAGGTTGGATAGTGATAACTAGATATTGGGACAGGTGGGATAGTGTTGACTGGATATTGTGACAGCTGGGATAGGGTTGACTGGATATTTGGACTGGTGGGATAGGGGTGACTGGATATTGGGACAGGTGGGATAGGGGTGACTTGATATTGGGACAGGTGGGATAGGGATGACTTGATATTGGGACAGGTGGGATAGTGGTGACTGGACATTGGGACAGGTTGGCTAGTGTTAACTGGATATTGGGACAGGTGGGATAGTGTTGACTGGATATTGGGTCAGCCGGGATAGGGGTGACATCATATTGGGACAGGTTTGATAGGGATGACTTGATATTGGGACAGGTGGGATAGGGGTGACTGGATATTGGGACTGGTGGGATAGGGATGACTGGATATTGGGACAGGTGGGATAGTGGTGACTGGTTATTGTGACAGGTGGGATAGCGCTGACTGGATATTTGGACAAGTGGGATAGGGATGACTGGATATTGGGAAGGGAGGGATAGTGTTGACTGGATATTTGGACTGGTGGGACAGGTGGGATAGGGGTGACTGGATATTTGGACGGGTGGGATAGGGGTGACTGGATATTGGGAAAGGTGGGGTAGTGTTGACTGGATATTTGGACAGGTGGGATAGTGGTGATTGGTTATTAGGACAGGTGGGAATGTGGTGACTGGATATTGGGACAGATTGGATAGCGGTGACTGAATTTTTTCTCTTCTAACAAAAGATAAAATAAACTTTTATTATTATTTCATGTCAAATTCGCGATGTATTATTAAACGAATAATAAGGATTTTAATGATGGTTAAAATCACATTTGATCATTAATTATTTCAGGATAAGTATGTGCATTATTATTTTTATGATGGATTTGATATATTTATTGTTATCATTATATTTTACTCTGATACGTTGATGTGTTTGTGTATTTATACGTGAAAGCGTTTGTGACTTTGTTCTATTGATATTAGTTTTTGAAAATAAACCACATGACGCATGCATTAAATTCTCTATTGATTCATTTCAATTATTTACAATTTACAATTATAACAATTTGTTAATGATTTATTTCCAAAATTCACCAAAATAACATTCAAATATAAGTCGAGTGTCATATCGATTTATTGAACGAGTTTAATAAATTCAATATGACATCGACACGAGTGTAAGATTCTATTTATCACATAACAATCATAATTTGAAACAAATTCAAACACAACTATTTGTTAATCAGCTGACTCTATATAGGTCAAAACCAAAGTATCCCGATCATAGTAGTGCCGTTCCGCGCAATGAAAAGTAGTTCCAGATGTGTTTATTTAAATTATGAACAGGTTTAAATTCAATGAAAATAACAATGACAAAATTGACATTTCCAATTCATTTATTAGTCAAGACATGAAAATTTATCAGAAAAAAATCACTTTATAAAGTTCAAAATTTTGTGACGTCACGCCTCATATGCCGTTTCAAGCAATCACAGCGGCCTACTGAGAGTCGCTGTCACTTTCAATGAAAGCTTTTCGGATACGTTTTTGTGGTGGTTCTGATTTGACAACCTTGGTTTATATTAATTTTATTGTTCCCTCCACTAATCGGACCACTGAAAATTTATTCAAAACCGCCGCTTATCTCTGACATCGAAGATGAAGAACTTGACGATTTTGTGAAACACGTGGACATAGGCCTTCTTGACGGCGTTGACATGTTGGCAGGTGAGAGAACGGCTTTTCCGGAGCTCAGAATTCTTGAAATGTGCCTGTGTTGATCTGTGTTGATATGACTAAAGTTGTTTATTAATGAAATGTTCTGGTGTTCTGAAATTTGCGTAATTTGGTTGGGGGAACATTACTGTCACTGAGTTTTTGAACAAGATATTTCCGAGCGCTGTGATTTGACAGATGTTTTTCAGTTTCGATTCCCACCAACTTTCTCTTTCTTTGCATCATGGTGCACAATTTATTGACTCCTACTGGCTGTTTCTTGAACCAAATTGGATTATTAGGCGATGATATTTGTAAGGGTGGTGCGTAAAAAGGATCAGATGGGGCACCGTAGCCAGTCGGGCGTTTTTCACGGTATAGTTTCTAATTTGTCACAGGGCACCTGTCAGGGTTTTCAAGATTTGACCAAAATTTCGGTTTAACAGCTCTAATATCACGAGGATTTTCTCCCATTCTTGTTTTTGTTTGGCGTTCAGTAAATTCTTGTCTATCCCCATCTTTTTCCAAGAGTTACGTCAACCCAACACATGTCCCTATGTTCTGCCGAGTCCGGGAGACCAAAATGAACGGTATTATAAAACCACAAAGTTTGTAGTAAGCTGTCAGGTGTGTTCGAAACTAGTTGGGCAGAATTCCACAGCATGTCGATTTCAGTGTCATTATTGGATCACTTCTGTGTGCTAAATTGCCTTTTCCGTGGCGTTTCAACTGACGCTGTTTACTTTTCATAACCTCGCGCACTTGGGCAAACATAGGGCTGCTAGCAATTGTGTGACCGTAGTTGTTGCGACATAATTGCCGATCAAAACTTGACATCATCCCCCGTAAACTGTGTAAAAACTGTCGCTGAAGTATTTTGAAAGCCGATTGATAATCACAACCTTTTCCGTCTTCTTTTTGAAATTTAACAATTTTAGAGTGCTGCCAGCAATTTCTAAAATGAATTTTAACTGTTAATATATGCTTATATGCCATTGCTATCAATTAAGTTGTAAGAAAATGTTACAAACTTTAGTTTGTTAAAGAATCTGCATACAAAGAGGGAAATTAATGTATGCAAAATTTGTAGTTCGGAAACAACCCCAACTATGTTTTTGTCTAACTAACTGAATTGTAACAGAACTTCTAATTGGTCAATTACCAAAACACGACATATTTTATCAGTATGATTCTAGATTGTAATAGTATGTCCGATTTCCGATACAAACCTTTGTTCTCAGTAGCTCGTAAATTATAAACGCTCCGGCTAACGAGAAGATTTATCAAGACCAAGTCTTTGTTAAATGTTGATCTGTTGGTAACTTGGAATGAAATATTTCAAATGCTTAGTAAGTGTACATTACGACGGCGGTGATCATTACTTTACAAGGACGCCATGTGGAAAACACCAAATCTTAAAATAAAAAAAAGCATTCATAAAATAAATCCCATAGTACGTTAATACCTGAAGGATGCTGTGTGATGCATTCCCGTGTTGAGTATGGGATAGTGGGTGGATGTGGGGGTAGATGATCAATACTCACGACAATGCTGCTCCATTCTCTGTAAACGATTTGCGAGATATTCTGGATCCCCAATGGAATTTCCCGATTCTAAACCATTAAATAGCTCAGACCGGGAAAAAAAAGATATATTCTAAATCTATTTCAAAGCAGAATGGCGTTAATTTGTAAGTAATTTTAAACAAATAAGTAGTTGTGCATATATTTGGTGCATGTGCAAAAATGTTTTGTTTTTTCAAGGATCATATAGGGCAGTACACAAAGCTGTCAATTATCATCTTAAAAATATATAAATTACAAACCTTTAACTTATATTGCACATTCACGCATTAACAGGTTGCAAGCATGCTACGTCAATTATTGCGTACAATAGCACAATATTTCATTATCGAAAAATTAGTAATAAGTTGTAATCAGCTGATATTTATAATTTTGTACAAAACATGTTATTACTGTATATTTCTAAATCTATTGTTAGAAAACATTTTTGATACAATAACATATAATATCTCTTACATTGTCATTGTCTATTTGTCACGACCCACTTCCCAGTTATTTAGTAAGCAGTGCATAGAGTACAATGGACAATCAGGGCTCAGTGTTGAAAGTATGGCTAGCTTTACGAGTCATTTCCAAAACATTTTTTTTCCTTTTTTTTTCAAATTAACATTAATCGATGTTTCATGACTTTCGAAACTAAAAAGAAAGCATGGATATAAATAAAAGAGGTCATCGTCAAGTATCATGTAACGCAACCCTAATATTTTGGTGAAGTGGTTGAAAATATATTAGTTTGAAAATTTGGCTCGAAACTAATTAAGCTTTATTCGAATACCTCCGAAATATTTAAAGTACATTTCTATTACTACTTCCGTTGACCAGAAAGTAGGACATAACAAGAAAATCTATATTTATATACCAGTACCAAGAATTAAAGGAAGGATCATTTTCGCATTATGGGAAACATATTGTCAGAGTTGTTGGCCACTATGACAGGCTTCTTCTGTATATCTCCATTCTTTGTTTCCTATCTAAATCAATTTATTTAATCAATTATGTTTCGGGATAGTATGTATTCTTATCAAAGATAAGATTGTTTAAGTTCTCCTATATTAAACCCATATATTACTTCAAGTCGAACGTGTTTATAAAAATCCTGCGATAAAAAGCACAATAATAGATGCTACTACAAAGAGGTATTTTATAGAAAGAATAAGCTTCATGGTAATGAACAGGAGGTTATAGATATTTTATAGAATGCACGTGAGGCAGAGCTTATAATGTTGTTTTCTAATGTAGATTTGTGTTTAGAACTATTATTCTCTTGTTGTCATTCCTTTTATTTTAGTTTCTGCATATGTTCTTTTATTTCATATCCGAGTTGATCTAAGTTGACGATTTCCCATTGGGTATGATTGTGTCAGGTTTTTCCTTTACCCTTTATATTTTTTTCCCAGCAAACATCACAATAGTTACCACCCTACTTATGCTTTGGATGAGGGTGGCCTCCTCTTCCTGCCCCAATGGACTTGGTTTTACCCACCAACGCCTACACGGTCTTGGATTTGACGTTTTCACCTCTGACAGATCTCTGTCTTGTTCCCAAACCACCGGAATTTCTTCCGTTCCTGTTCGCTACGTAGAATCTCTCAATGAGATGATGTCACAGGCCGAGAATATCCTCCGGGAAACAGCGAACGAACTAGTAAGTATACACAATATTACATGTACATTGTCAAATTTATCCCAAACGTATCGATTCAAATGACGAATATGAATTGATGTAATGTTCAACGTTCCTTTGATAATCACATTACATGTTTTATCTTGGTTTATCGCTCATTTAACAATTACATTGCTCTATTTCTTCAACATGTGTTTTGATATATTGGTAACTCAATTATTTTTCTTACCTGTTCACAAATTCAGTCACCTTCGTTCTCAGTAGATGATCATGTGGCCTTCGTTCACAGTAGACAATTCTGTCACCGGCGTTCCCATTAACATTCAGAAAAAACAATCTCTAAAAAAGACCTGTTACGAAAAGTACCGGCTGGATAATAGGATACCTGGAGTAGTGGTGACTTGATACTGGGACAGGTGGGATAGTGTTGACTGGATATTGGGACAGGTGGGATAGTGTTGACTAAATATTGGGACAGCTGGGATAGGGGTGACTTGATATTGGGACAGGTGCGATAGTGGTGACTGGATATTGGGACAGCTGGGATAGGGGTGACTTGATATTGGGACAGGTGGGATAGGGATGACTTGATATTGGGACAGGTGGGATAGTGTTGACTGGATATTGGGACAGGTTGGATAGTGTTGACTGGATATTGAGACAGGTGGGATAGGGGTGACTGGATATTGTGACAGGTGGGATAGTGGTGACTGGATATTGGGACAGTAGGGATAGGGGTGACTGGATATTGGGACAGATGGGATGGTGGTGACTGGATATTGGGACAGGTGGGATAGGGGTGACTTGATATTGGGACAGGTGGGATGGTGGTGACTGGATATGGGGACAGGTGGGATAGGGGAGACTTGATATTGGGACAGGAGGGATAGTGTTGAATGGATATTGAGACATGTGGGAAAGGGGTGACTGGATATTGTGACAGGGGGGATAGTGGGGACTGGATATTGGGACAGGTTGGATAGTGTTGACTGGATATTGAGACATGTGGGATAGGGGTGACTGGATATTGTGACAGGTGGGATAATGGTGACTGGATATTGGGACAGGTGGGACAGGTGGGATAGAGGTGACAGGATATTTGGACTGGTGGGATAGGGATGACTGGATATTGGGACAGATGGGATAGTTGTGACTGGATATTGGGACAGGTGGGATAGGGGTGACTTGATATTGGGACAGGTGGGATAGTGTTGACTGGATATTGGGACAGGTTGGATAGTGTTGACTGGATATTGAGACAGGTGGGATAGGGGGGACTGGATATTGTGACAGGTGGGATAGTGGTGACTGGATATTGGGACAGGTGGGACAGGTGGGATAGATGTGACAGGATATTTTGACTGGTGGGATAGGGATGACTGGATATCGGGAAAGGTGGGAAAGTGTTGACTTGATATTGGGACAGGTGGGATAGTGGTGACTAGTTATTGGGACAGGTGGGAAAGGGGTGACTGGATATTGGGACAGGTTGGATAGTGGTGACTGAATATTGGGACAGGTGGAATAGGGGTGACTGGATATTGGGACAGGTGGGATAGTGGTGACTGGATATTGGGACAACTGAGTTAATGTTGGCTGAATAGTAGCATAAATTGACTATACTGTATTAAGAGTTTAACCTGAATTCTTTATTTTTTTCAAGGCTCAAAGGGCATTATTCCAGACAGAACTATGCGAAATTGATCCTTACGACCATTCTGACTTTCAAAACGGAATAAGCATGGTAAGTTTACAGACGTTAACCAAAAATATTTGTTGTATTATACATCTTCAATATAATCTTTTGGTAGAATTGCACAAACTAATGTAGGGGTATCAGAATATAATTGCACAGGTAAACATTCGGGAAGATCAATTTTTTCTCTTCTCACTAAAGATGAAATAAACTTTTATTGTACAACGAATCTGAATATAGAATATATTTACGGCATTATATACATTATTTAGGCTATACTTTTTGTATCTTTCCTAATTTACATGTTCGAGTTTATGATGTTAAATATTTCTTACAGGCTGACACACTTGTCAACGGTATAGAACTGTTATCGGAGGTAGCATTGAACATGACCATAGTAAATTGTCACCAACATGCCAGATTTTCACGCGAAACTCAGTTCAATGTCCACGAGCCAATCCGTGCTGTTATATGCGAGATGAAAAAACTGATGAGATTTGCTAGACCAGTTGATCCAAGCAAGTTTCGCGCCAGCATTTCATTGCGGGAGATGGACAGGACAGACATCACTATTTTTACATGCCGAAATCTGCGGAGGGCCATTTCTGCAATAGCTCATCTTAAACACAACATCAACACTGACTTTGAAAATTTTCAAGATTAATATCGAATAAATGAATGATTTTGTCCCATATTTGTAGAATAGTCTCGGAAATAAGATAGTGCATACACTGTTTGAGAATGAGTTTGCAGGTTTGGGTGAAATTGAGACTCTCTTGAATATGTCATTTAACGCGTTCCTGGTTGGAAGGTGTTGTTTTTAAATGTTCAATGAACGACCTATTTCAAAGAAGTAACGGATAATCCAGACATAATTGTAATTCATATTGAATGAACTGTACCGGAAAGACAATCCGAACCTAGTTTAAGGTTGATCATATCATTAAAAGCAATTCATAGAGAATAATACATGCCTTTTTCATATCACACCGAAGGCCCGAGGGCTGATATTGGTCGAGGATTGATACTGGGTGTGATATGGAAAAAGGCGTGTTTTATTCTGTTTATTACATACTTACTAATAAAAACTACTATCTTATGATTTATTTTCATTTTTGAAATATTGAAAAACGATTTTTTTTCCCAAAAGGGGTGTGATATGGGTTTTGCGGGCTGATATGGGTTTTGGGGGGGTGATACGGCGGGGGCTGATACGTGTTTTGGGGTGTGATACGGCGAGGGCTGATATGGGTTAGAGCAATTGTGTCGTATCACATATACAAAAAACCCGTATTTATTAGTAAGTATGTAATAAAAATCAATATAACATGTTATCAAGCATTCATAATGAATGAATCAATGCATAAACAATTTGTCATTTTTTTCTCTTAACATGTTGCACCTACTATGAAATAATATATATTTTTTGGGGCCAAAATTCGTGGTTTCCCGACAAAATACCATTTCGTGGGTACATGCATTTGTGTATTACGAGGACCCACTCAAACGGATAATTGCTTTATATCAAACTTGTAATTACTTCGTGGACCTATGAATTCATGGCTCAAGATTACCAACGAAATTAACGAAAATAAAACACACGAAAATTAGTGATTTCACAGTACTTCTATAAAAAAATCTTCTATGTCTTTGTGTCAAAGGGTTGCCCCTGTTAAGTAAACATCAGTGAGATATGAATAGCAGACATGGAATTGTATCGAAACCATGATATTTCATTTATATTTTTTCGTGGTTTACTTGGTCTATCTAGTGAGGTGCAAGCATGTTATTTGAACTATATTATACCTTTTTGAATCTGTGTTTTGATGACTTTGTTTTTAATACTGGAGGAAGCAAGTGGTATTGTTCCAAACGAACTGCAGTTTCGTTTTACGAGTTTGTCATACAAGGTTTGCAAATATTGTTGTATTTTTAGCACAAACTTCCACGAGGTTTAAAGGGATCATCTGAAATACCTGTTTGTTTATATGTAAATAAGTGTTTTCTTACTTTTTGACTTTGTACAACTTGATTATTTTGAAAACGATATTAAAAAGAATAATTTTCTTTTGACACGAATCCGCATACTACTCGCAGGATGAAAACAACTGTTACTTAAGACAAAAACACTGTAAATAAGAAAAATAAACACCGTTTTTATACTGTTAATAAATGGTTACGCTATTTCGTAATGTAAATAAACATACACAATTGCAAATTTAACAAAAATGAATAAGCTGGATATTTTTACTTTTTTTTCTCGCAAATCAAGTTCGATATATGTATTTATGGCTATCTGGAGCGTTCAGTTTGAAGTATACATCTAAAGTACATTTCCTCAAGCTCTATCAAGCTCTATCAAGCTCTATTAAATGTTGTATAAGTGTATTCTACCATTAGCGTTTTCATTTTTATTCTATGTAGAATTTTATGTATTTTAGTATATATTTTTTTTATTAATAATCCTATCTGCATCATGTTTAATTAAATTTTGTGTGATTTCGTAAACCATGTTTAGTTTTTGTTGTTCAGTTAAATCTTTGTTATTTATTCTTGATTATTTAACAGATGTATTAACATTTCATGTCAAATTCGCGATGTATTATTAAACGAATAATAAGGATTTTAATGATGGTTAAAATCACATTTGATCATAAATTATTTCAGGATAAGTATGTGCATTATTATGTTGGATTTGATATATTTATTGTTATCATTATATTTTACTCTGATACGTTCTTGTGTTTGTGTATTTATACGTGAAAGTATTTGTGACTTTGTTCTATTGCTATTAGTTTTTGAAAATAAACCACATGACACATCACAAATTTGCTATTGATTCATTTCAATTATTTGCAATTTATAAATTATAACAATTTAATAATGATTTATTTCCAAAATCTACCAAAATAACATTCAAATGTTAAGATATGAAAACAATGTCAATGGGATTTAAGCTGAACGAGCAACACTCGATTTCTTTGTGTAGATATTCTGATTTCCTGATGAAATCCCATGGGAAAACTTTAATGCAAAACAATTATAGTCGGCATAATGATGTTATAAAAGTTGAAAGTTCGCCCCCAAATACGAAATAGATTGTAGCCTATTTGCTTTAGAGTTGTGCTTATAATAAGTTTTGTATAGGTTATTCGCATGTAAGGTTTAAAATATTGACCTGCGCCATTAACTTATACAGTTAATTTATCCATACACAACAATATAATCTCCACATAAAACAATCCCATTCTTAGTGCAAACAAGTTGATTTTAATTTCATAATCTTTTGCATAATATTTTGAATTTTGTTTATAATTGGTGGAATATACAGAATGAATAATAATAGTGTGGTTATACCTTTGTAATTTTGAAATGATGTTGGAAATTATCGAGGACCTATCTACAGATCTCAAGCAAACAATTTCAAATATTCACTTAAATAACTGACAGTGTTTTGAACGATGCAATACACATCAAACTATACAGGGCTAGCTCTGGGCCTTGATTCTGTTTCGCCAAATTTTAATATGCTCCCAACAAGTGCGTGTGATGGCGTACAATCATAGTATATAAATGGCACCAGCTCAAAGGGAAAAGACAATTTGACCGATGAACCAATCAGAGATGATTTTACTACAAAAAATGGCATCAGACCACACATGAAACTGTAAAAAATAGTAGCATAAGCTGTTAGTAAATATTTCACTTTATATAAGCTATAAATCACATGTATCATACAGTTAATACATAAAGGATAGTCTTGGTAAATGATAAGAATATTCGGTAAATATGGCCCTATTATCGATTAGTTTTGTATTTTTGGTCTTGATTTGCCTGCCCATTTAGCATATTAAAGTCTTATAAACGAAGGTAACATATTAATCATAATTTTCCTGATGAAAAAGCAGCGAATGAGCTGCGTGCAAATATTATTATAGTAAGCATGATATTTTTATGTTGAAGATTCCTACACAAAAACTGATAAAATTAAATCTTAATTTTTTCCAAGTTTTGCTTATATTAAGTGTTTCATCTTTTATATGCATGGTAGGTTTAAACAAAATATGATATAGGATTTTAATATAGAAAAAGTCTGAAAGTTGAGGTTTTTCCAACAATGCGCTTCAAACTACAACCTAGTTCATGAATAATAAACATTCCGAACTTCTTAAATGTTTCTATAACTAAATTTGATTTAGTAGTATTACAAACATGTAAAAAGCCCCGAAAAGTAACCAACGTTTTTCTGATACGACTTAGTTGTCTGGCATTCAAAAATCACGTTTCTTTTTAGCCTTGCACTTCTAATATGCTCATTTATGACTACGCCTTCTCTCGGAAAAATGGTTAAGCGCTATAACATTTTCATTGCTCATAATTTACTTTTATAAAAACTTTATACAGAAAGCAGTTTCAAGAGAAAAGACATTTCATCATAAGACCAGAAGAAAACCCACGAAAATGATATGTATATCAGAAAGATAACATTTTTAATAAGGTGCTGTTTGATTAATATATGCAAAATATTCATACAAATTGATTTAAGATACTTGATGAAAATATGGATACACTCGTTTAAACCACAGACGAGATCATATATACGACATCAGATCAGGAAACCAGGATATACTAAACTGACGGAAGTCACATTGTGTAAATGTCTCTAGATAGAATTGAATTATCTTTGTGTGGCAGTAAGTCCTCATTATTCATCTCAGAAATATGTAGAACAAATAAATCTTAAATAAAACTTAGATCATGAAGTTTAATAAATGCTTAGATCAAGGAGTTAAATAAACACTTAAATACTTCACAAGTTTTAGTATGAAAATTTACACTTCGATATAAAAGGACAAGCAATCACGAAGTAATGCATTGTAAATTGAGAATTCCAAAGACAATAAGGATCCCACCCTTCCCAAAATGCGTCCACACGAATTGGCCTTTCGTTCAATGAATTATGGGAAGGTCTGAATTCATGCTAAGATTTTATAGCAATAGCATTCTTGGTAATTGCCATTAAATGCTGATGTGTACGTTTAAGTAATGGTGCGTATCATTTAACTAAAACATGTATTGATAAATGGCGGAAGTCAACTTTGTTAAAAACCGGTCCACTGAACCATATCTGCCTTTTCCTGATCTTTTAACCACTCAATGTCAACGATCTTTATAGATAACGTTTTTTTGTAATATTTCCAATTAAAAAACAATGCTTTGTAGTATTTCCAATTTTTGAGGATGACGTCGTAATAAAGCTTAATTTAGACGGTTTCCAAATAACGCACGGCATATACTATATAAGGGTGGCGTTTTGGACATCATCATAAAGGAATTGAGGTTTTATTCCACCAGTACGAGTGAGTATAATATATCACCAATCAATACTATACCGAGGTCTAAACAAAACCGAAATTGAAATTGAAATTTAAGAAGCTGGATCAAATGATGACCCACAGAATATTCACATGGAGACCATGAAATGTTTATCTATTTATCAAAGTATCTATCAAAAACAGATAATTTTGAAGCGTATTTATTTGTTCGAATCAATGAATAATAGTACTATATATTAATATGCTAATTTTGAAATAACTGTACTTAACTTGAATCATTCTATAATATATAAAAGATGTTCAAAATTTAATCCTTATCAATAACTTGAGACATATTTGTAACAGACAGTTCGCAGAATATACTAATTTCATGGTTATTTGCTCAAGGCAATCCATTTGATTGTAAAATGTGTAATTGTTATACAATTCGTTGACAAAAACCGGGACTAGAAACCTGTCGATTTATAAACTTGAAAAAAACCCACCTGTGACTTCATTAAGGAAATAATAGGTCGTTTGATACTGGATGTCGTATGCTTAGTGACCCAGTACCTATTGTGTACGTTTTGCGAATAAGGACACCGTTCTTTGATGCCATTGTTTGCTGTTCGTTTGTTTTATGAGAACACTATTTAAGAAAAGTTTGGTTAGCTTAACAATAATTTCCCCTACACCTTTTTATCGTCATACCTATACAAAGATACATCTTTCGCTATTTAATTTGATTTTTACTTTACAATATTAACAAATATATACTTAAACTCATTTTTTTAATTACCTGTAACCTATTTTTGAATTACATATATTTATCTTAGTATCACTTCGTGTTTATGAATAGTATTGATTAAAAGACGTTAAAGCTCTTTTTAGAACGCGGAATAAGTATTGTCCTTTGTTTCAATGGTTGTTTAACAAAACCAAGCAGGAATTCTAGATGTAGGCGCATTGTAATTATTATTGTTTTAGTTTACCAGTTTACAATACAGACAGGACAGATTTCGGGATTTATACTTTACTTTATCACCTTTTTAGAAGAGAACCACTGTCAATATTGTTATTTAATTTTGAAAGATGTATAATGCTTTATGCATTGATAGCAAGATGTTAAGCTTCTTTAAATAATTCTGAGTTCAATAATATTGAAAATTCTCGTGTATGGAAATATTCGTGTTATGAGTATTTTAACTTATCACGATGTGGAAATTTTCACACTGGCAGCGGTTGATACATTTTTAATATATATATATGTGATATTTATAAAATAGAATAGGGCTGACAATACAAATATTTAGGGTGATATTTATAATTTATAATTTATAATATAAATATGTATTTGTGTGTAAAACACGAATTTAATGATCTAAAGAAAAGATTAGTACCATTTATATTTGTTTAAAAAATATTTTCAGGAATCTTAACTATATATTAACATCTGTTACAGTTTTCTGTCATTATATTGGTTATTAAAAGTCTGGATATTTAGTTAAGAAGAATGAACGTAAGACACATATGACACACGTTTACAATTTGGTAATAGTCACAGTATGCCAAACTCGAAATACACTGCATCATACAGCTGCTCGTCTTTCTAGAACTTTAGAATATACAAAAATAGATATGTAAAAGATGTCAATCAATATTTATTGGAAATATTGATTCAGTCCATCACGTATGAGTTTTAACAAGTACGTAATCAGGGTCAGTCGTCACGCTAAATTTCTTTCTGGTACGAGTTACGTCACATTTGTTACTTCGTCCCTTATTCTAATTGGCCAAAATTCCTATTTTGAATTTGGCTACTGACTGATCTACTTCCGATCAAGTCCCCTGTAATTTATTCAATCACACCCTTTCGTTTCATTCGGTTGATTTTGATACTGTATACAATGATCAATGATAATAAATAATTGTCAAGACCAGGATAACCTTTGCCGTTCTAATCAAACCAGGAGGTTTTATTATTAAATTGTTCACAATACATGAGATTTCCTTTTGAGTCAGTTGACTCAATTTATATTAAAAATACATTGATCAAAACTGCTTTTTTTCCAATTAGGGGGGAAATATAAACTTTTTCTTGTATTGGCTTCTATTTAGATTATGAAATATTCTATTTCTATTTCAGTGGACACGTTCACCATTTTGTTAGCATTGGTCCTATGTGTAACTTTATCGAGGGCTTACTGCCCCGCAGAATCCGTGTTTAACCAAACGACAGCTGATGGAATTCAAACCTTTAACCTTAATACCAGGGCTTTGTGTGAGAGCCAGGAGACACAAACAACGGAGGGAGTTAACATTTGTGATATAGACGATCTAAACAGATATCTTACCTTAGCAGGGTACCATATTCGGGAAGCTATAGATGAATTCGTAAGTAAAGTTTGTGGTCATTCTTTATGATGAGAAGCTGATTGCTGTAATTGACGTTAAGAAACTTACATTAAGAAAGACTGTATAGTCTATTTACTGCGCAAACGCATGTACAACACGAATACTTACAATATTTACAAGTTACACTGATACACCCGTTGTCAATACTGCTCATTCAAACGTTTTATACTTACCATGAACTTATTCATTCAAAACTTCCATTCCTATTTGTTTAAGACATTTAGCATGACCACGTTACATGATGAACACAGTATGATAGTACTTTTATCAATGAGTGACATTTTTGATTAATGCCAATAATCAAGATATTATTTGAGTTCCGATGAGTTTCGTTAGAAGTGTGTTTTACTGGATCTGTGTAAACTTTGATAATGTATGCTTCACCATGAAAATGATATCATCAGACCATTTAGACTTTGTCATGGAAATGTTAGAAATATATTTTGTTGTTGTTTGGATTAGCTAGACAAATCATATGTACTGGTATATGTTTAGGATAACAGGGTGATGATGCGAAGAAGTCTATGTGCTATACATCCTATGGACATGTATATACCTAGTGGACATAGCGTGGTAAGTACATTACTGTATCATAACATCATCGAGTCTTCTTCTTGAAACGGAGTTTTCTTTATGAAACGAACACTTTGAGATAGGAAAATCTATCAGTCTAAACTGGGATAATTTTATTTACCAAACACACTACGACTTTTGTTATTTATTAGCGAAACAGTCCACAGATAATACTCCTTCGCTGCAATAAGATTATATTTGTAATTAAATATATTTTTGTTTTCCTTAACGAAGCCTAGTAAGTTTTTCATACTTCAGAGTTAATTTAAGCCGAATTTATCCTTGCTTATTTACACCGATAACTATATTTGTTGTGCTGAAAAACAATGGTGATAGGTCCGTCATCATGACAATACCTTAATTACTAAAGACATATAACTTCTATTCAATATCGGTAAAACAGATGAATTTTCTTATCTTTTGAAAAACAGGCTAGCACACTCAGAAATGGTTTGTCCATGATATCTGAAATAACGTTGAACCTGACCATATCGAAATGTCACGGAAGAAGCAGATTGGAAGCCAACCTGGTTCAACCAATGCAAGCAATTTTGTGCGAGATGAAGAGATCGTGCAGCGACCTTGTACAGTCTGGAATCGATATCGTCCGGCTTGACATAAGTAGTATGGACAGAACTGACTTCAGGTATTTTACATGCAAGAATCTCAGGCGGGCTCATACTCTTCTTCACGATTTTAAACACGACCTCAACTCCGACATTAACAACGTACCCACGTATAGTAATGGCGATTGATAACAACAGGTTCGCCTTACCGAGACCATTGGAGAAATAATATTGGTGCTTGCGTCAAAGACAGTCGGATGCGTTTAGAAAAAAATGGAGATTCAATGTTATTTTTAGGCCTGTGAAACATTGACCGGCAAACATATCATTTACAGCCGACCTCTGAGTCAATTATGCAGGCAGTATTAAAGACTTCAACGGATATTAATATCAGTTAAAAGCGTTTTATCGTTAGGCTGATTACAGTAATTGATTAAATTATAATATGATTTTTAATGTATATTATTTTTTCCATTACTGTTAAGAGATCTGTTTAAGTTATGTAAGGTTGCATATCTCGTAAAGAAGGGTGACTTGTGATTTGTTGGAGTGTGTATGTGATCATATGTACGTGACAATATGTTTTCTTTAATTACATTCATTATTCATGTTTCATAGTCATATGTAAAGATTTTGTACAGAAATATGATCTGCAACATTTACATTTATGTATGTGACAAAATGTTTTCTTGATTCAAATTTATTATTTATGCTTCATAGATTTTAGTCATTTGCAAGATTATTGTACAAAAACCTTATCTTGAATGTTGATGTGTACGGGAAAAATGTTTTCTGGTTGTATATTGTTTCAAAGTCTTTAGTCATTTGCAATGTGTTTGTACGGATATCTGATTTGCGATGTTTACACTTTGATCTCATTAAAATTGCCATTTCAAACATGAATATTCTGTGCGGTTATAATTCTTCCTGAAAGTTGTTATTACATACAGTTAAACGTTAAATATTGCAACTATATAATGTTGCAGTTGTACCATGCATGTCAACTCTACAGTTTCCATTCCGTATAGTTGAATTTTTAAGTTTGTCCTACCATGGTTTCCTATAACCAGGAATATTGGCGGTTCTGAGGACACTCGCTCTTAACTTTGTTTTCTTTAAAGTATCCTTTCATAAATATTCATATTATAATATTACATATTATGAGTACTGTTATACCTCATCCATATCACAGCGTGATTGATTGGATAATATTGATGCCATGATGTGGAAATAAAACACTGTGTTCCCCTCACATGCTCGAGTTTCCCCGACCCTATTGCCCCAACTCGATTCCTCTTTAGACAAATAAGCAAGAGTCACCACACTTAAGTTTCGAATAACTGAAGCAGACGTCAACAATATTACGGAAGTCTGATCATCTCTATTGTTGTTTTTTTGCTCTATTTGTAATAAATCTGTTTTTCGGCAGTACATCGTTAGCATATGATAAGTGAAATTAGCCATATAAAGCGTACATCATTTATTTTTTCACCAAGTAATCATATCATACCAATAGGCTACACCCTAATCTCGATAATAAGTCTGATTTGAAAAAGGCAGGCTTTGAAATTTAGCATGGGATTCCTTGCAGTCAAACTTGCCTCAAAAGTGAATCGGTTTCGAAGGTAGGCTATCCTTGAAAATATACCCTGGATTCAGTTAATTCGCAGTCAACAGTCGAATAAACAAATCTGAAAATATCTATAAATTTGAGGAAATGTGGTGCGCCTGAAACTATATGTTATTTATGTAAATTTAGTGCGCCTGACAATATTTATAACTTTGGTGTTTGCGCCCCACCTAACGTCATATTTTATTTAGCACCTCAATACTGCGTTAATTAAACGAAAGCTTATTGTAAATGCTTGTGATTTTAAATAGCAATAACGCAACTATAGCATGAACGAATTAAAAGGCTTCACATGTAAGACAGCCTTAAAAAGTAGTCGTTCATGCCTTACCGTTTAAATGGCTTCGAAAATAAGACGGTTAGAAAATAAGCAACTTTCGAAAATAAGCTGGAATTAAAAAAAAAAAAAAAACGAAAACAAGTCGCGGCTTATTGTGGATATTTTGTGGTATATTCAGGCATTATATGTTCCTTATTTGTAAATATTGCGATCAGTAGTTTCAATTTTGATAGGATCATTTTGTTAATCAGTTTGGTGAGAACAAAGATAAAAAAACGATGTGCAAAGTAATAATATTTAAAAATTATAAAAAGAACCTGCAATATTCAAGTTTACACTATAGTGCATATGTAATGATTTGCACTTTGTTACCAGCAATCGTAGATAGTTCTTATGACGCGATAGTATACTATCATCATTTATAATGATTAAATAATTAAGATATTATATTTGCTAATGTAAACGGCTTGTGGACTGTAAAATGTATTACCAGTTAACATATTTATTTTTTGAAGAACTGAAAGATGAAAATTCTACGGCAAAAATCACTAAAATATTAAAAACGTAAAAATTAAAACCTAGTATTTCAGTAAAAACGCATTTGACTGAGATTTCTCTATGATTCATAACAAACCAGCATCCTATAATTTAGTCTTTCATTCAAAAATATATTAAACCGTCCTAAAATTAACCCGTTCAAACGATCAATCGTTTTTCTTGCTAGTAGAACAATACAGTTAAAGGGGCATCACGCTGAAGTAACTTTTTTTTTTGTCTTTTTTCCAAATACTACATAAACATATCAAGTAAGACTCCTTATGGAAAATGCCGATCGGATTTGGCTGAAATAGATTCATAAAAATGATTAAATCTAAGATAATCATCGGTATTTCTACCTGTCTGACCAACGTTTTGTTCAGGGATTTCCCTCTACTAGCGCATGCGCATAGCACACCATTTCTTTGTGAACAAAATGACTGGCCGTGTGAAGTAAGCCAAAGAAAAGGGTTGTACCGTGGCAGCTACGAAGCGAATAGTTGCCAAATGGTCAAAAGATAGCGCAAGGGGTACGTTACGTAATCATTATTGCCAGTGGGAAGTATTCAAAGCAGAAAATAACTGCCCTAGCAGTCAGTACGGTGCATGTTTTCTTCCGGATAGCGGCCGGTTAAGCTGAAATAAAATCGACAGAAATGCTAGCGCTGTTTATGTTATGAATAAATATCTAAAACTATTAACCTCGCTAGTATCATTGTGTGAGTTTGAACACAGATGAACTTAGTTTAATATGTTAATGGGCATGTATCGGAGAGAGTTTGCTTTGTGTTTTTTATAATTATACAGTGGTTTATGCAAACGAAAGGGATAAGTGACTGGTTAGTTTGATTTTGCCATGAGGCCCCCCCAGGGATAACTGCTGTGATGGACACGGCGTATTCTGTTCTCTGATCCTCTGTCGGTGCTCGGGGTCAAATGAGATACGTGCGCTATTAGATTTACATGATTTATAATATTACCGGGATCAGTAAAATGGTATTATTTAATTATATTGCTGAATTAAACGATTGTTTTTTGTTTTGACATGCAAGTTTTAAATTAGTACTAATATAATACCCGGCCTGCCCTGGCGCGACGACGCAATATATAAAAAAAAAATCGCTCTTCGTCAGAAAGCTACGTTATCGCAGCTAGATTAAAAATGTCAAAATGACGGACCAGGATGAATAACTGAGGAAGGAGAACCTACTTCTAGTAAATAGGATCGCATAACACTTTTTTTTTAAATCGCAATTTTACAACAGTTCTTGTTTTCATATGATGTTGACTTAGAATGTATGATCATGGAACAACCTTTTCTCTATAAAGAATAAATTTTCGACTTCAGATAGAATCGGAATACGTATTGAAAACAGGGGAAAAATATTTGATTACGTTATAAAAATGGCGCGTGCTGCCGATAACTACGGCTTCTGTTTCGGACCAAAGGAACTGATTAAAGAAAAGTTGTCTCAGCATAAAAAGGGTCCATTTAAAAGTATGCTTTAATCTCTGTAAAGTATTGAAAAAATATAATTATCAAGTATCTCAACACGTTCCTTATTGTCACATATTCTACATGTTCACGTAGTGGTTTTGCCATACAGTTTATTGTGTGTGATGGTTAATATGACTTCCTAAATGTTAGCGTTTGGAGACAGTGAAAGTGGGAAAGAGAGTATACATAGATTTATATGCATGGTCTAGAAAAAAAATGGCCAAAGACATTGAGTTGTTTAATGTATTAAATAAATTCACAAACGTTTCATTTTTATATTCGCGTGTAGTTTGTCATTGCATATATGCACTTTATGTACACATTTGAAAAGGGATATTCGTCTCGTGAATATTCCTTTTTACAGAAAGGGTTGTCCCATTGTTGAGGGAGTGTTTAGACCCGTACCACCTGTACCGGTCACGGGAGAAGGCTGTGATAAATTGTAAAAACTTGTGCCCCATCCTTTGTTTAATTTTATTGGCAACAAATTTATGTTAAAAGCTAAATAAATTTAAATTCTTAATATTGGCAAGTGTGCAATTAACTTCTGATGATGAATAATTACTGTTCAATTAGTTTGAATACGGAATTAGAAATCATATAATTTGGTTTCATAGTGCGGTAAGAAGTTGCAGTTGCCTGACGGCCCCTCTCTGAGGGCCCCTTTGTAAACCGTGTCATCTCGCTCGCACCACTTGTGTTTGCTGCCTAATCAGGTGACGTTATCGGCGCTATTTTTAGCCGGGCTTTCCCGAACAATTCAAGTGGTCAAACTGGACATTTGGAACGGACTATGAATATGGGGATAGCGAGGTAACATAAGTGGAAGGGCATACAATACATACATTCATTAAAAAAAAAACGCCTTTTCACGTGATGTCCCTTTAAACGACGGACCTTGTATATAACAGATACGTATTCCTTATATTATGATTTTTTTTTAAATTTGAATTTAACCAGTACTTCTCTAAAAATTTGAATTCCTAAAACAAGGGTTTTTAAGCATATCCCATTCTGTTTTAGCATAGTGTAAACCAATTTGGATTTGCAAAGGTTTGGTCCCTAGCATCACTGATGAGTCTTAGAAGGGTGCAATAGCTGGAGGATGCAGTGTAATTCATGTCTGGTATACTGTGTCTGTATCTTTTACAGAATGTGCAGTCATCTGTGTGTGTGTTACATTCATCTTTCAACATTTTGAACTATGAGAACGAAGTTATATTATTTTTTATTAATATTTGTTTCTAAATAGGTTTGAATGACATGATATTTCTAAAAACAAAATTCAAAGTTTCTTAAAATTTATATTTTAATTTCAGCTAAAATACACATAAAACAAAGGTCTTAATCAAGGACTACATGCTATTCAACGATTATTCCATTGTTGCAGAAAAGTGAGGCTGCTTTTATGCAGTAAATTCTTTTCGAAATAAATAACATTTTATGGCAAATTTCTGAAAATTCTGTTAATGTCGTTTTCCAAGAAACGGAGGATTTCAAGAGCTGTTCTTAGACTAGCGCACGTAAACAATGTCTGTTCCGTTCTGTCCATGGTATTGTAGCTCATCATCGCTCTGAAAATATCTGGGTCCACAGCAACGTGTATGAGCATTCGTTTCATCTCGCAAATGACATCAACAATTGGTTGCAGGACGTTTTGGGAGCATCCTCCACTTGTGTGGCAGTTTGTAACTGACATATTTAAAGCTACCTGTGTCATCATTTGAATACCAGTCTGGAGACTTACAACCTGTGAAGACATATGCAATGCAATGAACAAACCTTTTAATTAAGCAATGAATGTCAGCAATAGAAATATTGTTACAGGACCATAACAATATTTGCATTTTGAGTAGTTACGCTTTGCTTAGTTATTTAGAACAGTCCTTTGAACAGTATATTAAGTCTTGACGACGATGAAATTGATGACATCACAATAGAGATTGATGACGTTACAATAACAAATGCTGTTATAGTCTCATAACAACATTTGCCTTCTCAGTGCATTGCAATTGAAGGAGGCAGAGCAAATGAAAATATTTACATGTAACATTATGTAGAATTCTTGAAGACAAGGGATGTTTTGATATGTTAGTTTAAGAAATCCTATTTAGAATAATTCTGTACATTAAAAAGAGGTAATTACATGTCATAATCATTTTTTTAATGCAGATATCTCGAAGACGTGCAGTTTACATTTTAGTAACGTAAAGTTTATATACGGACATTTTGTTGAAAAATATTCGTATAAACATGTCATTGATTCATTGTTAATGTAGCTTTTAATAGACATTTTATTTACAAATCTTTTATAATCTTTATAAACAGAGTTCGTATAGAGATATCAATGATATTTTTTTTGTCAAGGTAAAATTCATATAGTCATATCACAGATATTATTAAGATATGTAGGCATACTACAATGGGAAACTTTCACCTTGTCAAACGTTCGCCCTGCATCAGTTACATCCATATCTGTCCAGTGTTAATTTCGCCCTTCACATTTGATAAATATACTTGATATATTGTTTACTACTGCTTGCTCTATTAATGAATACGCCCTCATTACGGTAGGCGAAAAAGGCCGAAACGTTAAACGGCGGCGAAATTTATAATGTATTTCATTTGCATATTGTTAAAGTAAATTTCATGTACATACTTGAGTATTTACATGATAGCTATTCATGCTAACGTTGTGTACATATGGATTTCTATATCGTTAGGTTATATGTAAAACAGTAATTAAACAGCTTACCAAGTCTGTTCTAGTGCTGGGCACCAGGGGAAGGTTATGCGTATTCTGTTCACGACAACTCCGTGAACCGGAACGAATAGTAACTACCTTTATGAAAAGAACAAAACAAGACATTGAAGTTAATTCTTTGAAAAGAAGTGATGCTGTTCAGTTAATTGTAAATCAAATGACATATAAATATATGAACAGGTGCAACAATTCTTTTTATAATGACAACAGTTTGCAATTTTTATAATTATTCCTTTTCATTTTCACTGTTCTTATCTTTTCGCTGTACACTATAATTCATTCAAATGATTATGATAAATATGGCTGTTTTAAACTAACGACTTACGTTCATTGCATGTTGCAAAACCCGTTCAGCAATTCTCAGTTTCCGATTTAATGAAGCGATGGAGCATATCGGAAGTGACCTGTAACCCCCGCCATTACAGGACCCGGATGTGTTGATGCTGTACGTCTCCGTGAAATGTTCTGTATTTGGCACTATTGTGCATGTCGCACCAATACCTATACTGATGACAATGCTAAGATCTGAAAAAAATGAGGTTATTTGATATTTTGATAAATGTACTATCTAAATTTTGAAGTATCTATCAATTTTATCAAATACATATCTGCTGTTTTTGTTGTTGACCGGGCTGTGCACTGTATCTGTCGTTGTTGTTAGAAATAAATACGTCTTTGTTGTAAGAGATATTCAAAATGGTCATCAGTGCTGTTCTTTCGATCTAAATGGTTGCCTAAATGCTCATTCGAGATGTCTAGAAACCTGTCAACACCACCGTTTTCAGCTATATTTGATTTTGGTAGATGCTAGATAATCTCCATTAGTTAAAAACCGCATATGTAACACAAAAATCTGATTGGCTGACCTCAGCACGCAACAACCAATCCAAATCATTCAGACATCTACCAGGTATTAGTCGTCCCGCAGCAAATAATTTGTCATGAGTGTGAGAAGCTTAACTGTATCTTCGATTTTATAAAAAATTGCGTATTTATTAACACAATCAAACAACATTGAATGTTTTATAAAGACAAAATGTATGAACAAAGAAGGGTGGCAAGAGTTAACTTCTTCGTGCAAAAGTTTATAAGTAACCCTTGGGAATTAAAGGAAATGCATTGTCTGGCTGCTACTTACATAAGATGCGCATACTGTGATGATGGTTTAAGTAAACAGATATGTCAGTTTCAAAGAAAAACAGCTATAAAAATGAAGAGAAATTATAGTATTTATTAGAATATGTGTTGGCTTTTCCAGGTTAAGAAATTTTCACGGGAGGATTGAAAATCAACATTAGTACTGTTATGCAACCAAACGCCCATTATATCATTTTTTTTTCTTTCTTTCGGGATCCGTCCTCATATGACCCTGGCTGTTGCGAGGACGTTAAACCCCAAACAAACAAATATTTCGGGATACAAAAGTGTCGTTTTGAAACTGCTCATAAATCATCTGTCAAATACCCAAGTAAGGTACAGTTAGTGGTATCTTAACAGGATCCAACAAAGAATCGTCCTGGTAGTAACAGCCTACATTGTCAGGGATGAAACTAAAACCAAGATGTCCCGATGATAAAATACAAAATCGTAGGTATCGCAAAGGAGGGGACAAAAACTTCAGAGATGTTCCGGTGATAAAAACGGAAATTTGAGAAACACGAGGGACGCAACTTAACATCCAGAGATAGCCCGAGTGCATCATGCGGAAGTGATCGATGTTTTGATTCCAAGAAAAAAGGTTGATAGACACAACAGTAAGGTTTGGAGAAGGAAAATGTGCACAGCGATCGGGATAACTCCAGTTGGTAAGTTCTTTGTTTCGTACGATGTAGATTTATTGAGAATAATAAAAATTATCACTAGACCTGTTTTTATGATGATTGATATTATATAATTTCATTTCCGATTTAAATGATGTCAAATTCGGCAGATTTTATAATTCAATGCACTTTATCTGCGAAGTCACAAATGAATGGGACCGGAATGAAAATACATACAGTGGTATGCTGGCGGAGAAACTTACAACACAGAGTTTCTAAAGATGCAAGTTGATGAAGACTACGGTCGCCTTCATGATCTCATTGGGAAATATGCTATTTCTTTGTGTGATTTGAAGATCGATGTTTTTGATTATGTTCATTAACGTGACTTGTGCTTTGTTTTTTCTAACCTAAGTTATGTTTAAAAGCTGTGACATTACTTTGATTAGACCTAGATTTACATTTTCGGTGTTGTGTATGAAGGCGAAGACGCTTACCCTTCCGGAACACCTGGTCTTTATTTTCCTCAAACTTTTCAAGGGTCTAATTGTAAATTGTTCCTTTGTTCAAATTAAGCTCTAGTTTTTTTCAAATAGCAGAGCGAATCAAGGTTTTGTTGACATTTCAGTATTGTCTTATTTTAATGTTCTGTTGACAAATAACGATTGATTCTACTCGGAGATTAATGTAATATTATTATTTGGTTCCCTACTTGAAAATATTTGATTTGACAGAACAAATAATAACGGAAGCCCCATTTCGTGCAGGAAACCTTACTATTCTGAATTTACTAGGCTTTTTTGTTTTTGTTTAGGTGATTAATAGTTTCTTGCTTTTTTGTTTTAATAGATACAGTAACCTCCCATAAACTTCCGTTTGAGTATAAGTGTAGCACATTTGGGCTGGTGCACGTCTGTTGTACAGGTAGATTCATTGGTGTCAGCGGTAGTATATCAATCTGAAGTCCAGGGTTCGAATCACGATCTGGCCCAGCTAAAGGTTTTACACTCAGAACACATTTGTAGGTTATATTTTGTTTATTTCATCTCTATCAAAACTATATTCATGCCCGACAAATAGGTTTCGGTTGCAAAGTTCCATTTTTTGGCAGTGGTACGGAAATCATTATGTGGGAAACGCTCACTCTTTGTTTGGAAGAGAAACATTTCCTTTTATTTGTGATTTGGGAAGCTGAACGATAATTTATACCCGAATTCTTCATGGTTTTGTGTCATTTGAGGGTAACGTAGAGATTTCCAACGAAAAAGATTTGGTGTTTAGGTGGTTGATTTTGGTGTTTCAACATTGACACCCCGAACTTTTTGTGCAAACAGAGGCTGGAATAGTTACAAAAAAACACTTTATATGGTCATATGAAGATTGAAGAGGGAAACTATTCCGCCCGCTGGCCAGATGGACGGAAGGAAGACGGACGCATAAGCTCATCTGGCCCTTCAATAAACGATACTTGTAACTGAGTGAGATCGGGTTAACTCAGTCGAGGGCTAAGACTCTGTAACATCCTGAACTCGTCTTGTGCCTCGGTTGGGATTCTGTTACAGATTTTGGTTCTCTTAAGAATACACCTAATACCACTCAGTTACAGGGCCCATTTGTTTATCTCGATCCAAACGGTTGAACCAGTGTTGTTCGTTTATAAAATAAGATCGGACCTGGTTATTTAATGCTGCTTTCAGGCGAGATTTGACAAAGCCTTGTAAACGCCTGAATAAACATATGCAGGTCTGCCAGAATTTATACCTGAAAATATTACATTGAAAAACGGACAAACCGGTTGAATCGGACACGCGAAGGGGGCCCAGTCAATGATTTTTGGTAGTATGATATTTGCCACAAATCAGGAACCATGGCAGACAACCGTCAAATTCAGCGTATATCGAAGCGTTTCTAGTAGAAAACCCTGGCTGAGTACCGTTATGTTTCTTCAAAATGACACGCTTGGTCAGAAAATCCTTAATAACTATTTTATGTAAATATATCATCGGTAAAATGTTACTTCATTGTGATCGATTTTGAATTAATGGTGCAATATTGAGATTAAACCAAGACTCCGAAACATTGCTTAGGACTATAATATAACGAAAATGTTCATCTATATACTACTTTATTTCATTATCATGCGATGTCAATATGAGAAGAAGTTTAGAACGATTGGAGGAGATCTTGAGATCTTGAGAATGGATTTTCCGTTTTCCCGCATTTAGGAATTTCTACGAAAGAAACGTCTGCTCGCGCCATGTGACGTCGTAAACCGGAAATAGTATCCATACAAAACTGATCCGAGTAAGAAAATAGTCCGTTATAAACAAACCAACATTTTTAAACATAAAATGAATATGGAAAAGCAAATGACGATTAGTTTTTAAAATGTTCTTTTCTACATATTTTCAAGGTTCTTGGTATTACTCCGCGCAAATCTTCTATTTCTTTACGTTTGCCACAGACCGCGGTTTTAAATTTGAGCTTAAAAGTTGTTTAGAAAATAGAGTGTTTAGTTGCTTTTTATGAATGGAGAAATATATGAGGTAGAAGTATATAGATGGTAAACAGTTTATAACACAATCTTTTCAGTGCTTTTGCACATTGATAAAATCTCGAGTCCACCTGCGGTGGTCTCCACGTGCTGCGGCGATGAGAAAATTGTTCCCACGACAAACCCTGAAAACACAGTGTGATAATTTATAAATGCTTTATTATCCCATATACACCTTATGATTTTCAACGTTCAAGACAGTGAAGAAAATATCAAATGAAACTTAAGAATAGCTATTTCTTCCTCAAAGTTACAAACGTATCGCGGGTTGTTATCGATACCTCGTACATCAAAACAAATGACATCTAAATTAAACCGATTTTGCACTTATTGATAACAGTCGTGACAATAGAGCACACAGAGTGCATAATCTACATTTACACATTATGTATGTGAATCACGTTCCTCCAAATCAAAGACGTCCGCTCTCGGTACACGTTTTCGAAAAATTCGAAGGCCTTCGGTAAGCTATTAGATTGGTTTCAGGTATAAAAAAATCAGTCCAATTGCTAGGTTGATACATGTCTTTTGAAGATTACATAAGATCTACACCAGATTTCAAAGCCATTCCATTGGCCGTTATGCTGAGGCGCGGTTCTTTTGATGTACATCAAAGGATCAAACTAGTCTTTTTGTGTCATCCCAAGCGAGGCGCGAACAAAGCCTCCAATTTCCATTGATATTCAAATGAGAATCGAGAATGAAATCTTTGGATTTTGACGGATTGTGGAAATCTTATTGTTTGTGACTTTAAAATGGAATATAATGTCAAATCTGAGTTAGCCTCTTACGTCAAGCTATTTGCAGACGACACAAGTTGCTGGCATGGTCTTACTAATGTCCGTCCTGCCCCGTTGCGCCCGTCGCTTCCCGTTCACTATTATAAATCTAACTACAGTGTATTTCATTTCTTAACTAATTTTAATCTTCCATATGTTAAGAACGAGAATACCTCAAATATGCCATGGTTTCCAAATCAATGTCAAGGTCACTGGGTTCTATTTATAGAAATTACTAAAAATAACACTTTGATAGCGGGGACATTTTTGTCTTAAAGACATTTTCATTATTTTTTTTGCGTTTTTAAGAAACGTTTTTTTTTTTTTATTGCCACAGAGTAATTTTTACTTTGATAACACTATACCAGTCATTTGAATTTGGATCTATTTCATTCTAATCTAAACAAAAGCCCTGCCTGTCTATGTAGTTATATAGTATATATACTATACTACACTAAGGTAATTTCTCATTAAATCTCCTTTTTTCCCGAATGATGCTATTCCACCAAATGATTAGATATTTGTTTATGGATGTCAAATACCAAACGTTAACATGAATAACTATGTTAAAGGGTTCTCGTAAAGAAAGGTGATTTGTTGGAGTGTATACATGTGATAATGTGTACGTGACAATATGGTTACTTTAATTACATTCATTATTTATGTTTCATACTCATATGTAAAGATTTTGTACAGAAATATGATCTGCAATATTTACATTTATGTATGTGACAAAATATTTTCGTGATTCATATCTATCATTTATGCTTCATAGACTTTATTCATTTGCAAGATTATTGTACAAAAACTTTATCTTGAATGTTTATGTGTACGGGAATTATTTTTTCTGGTTGTATGTTGTTTCAAAGGTTTTAGTCGTTTGCAATGTGTTTGTACGGATATCTGATTTGCGATGTTTACACTTTGATCTCATTAAAATTGTAATTTCAAACATGCATAGTCTGTGCGGTTATAATTCTTCCTGAAAGTTAACTTTGGCGTTGTTATTACATACAGTTAACCGTTAAATATTGCAATCATATACTGTTGCAGTTGTACCATGCATGTCAACTCTACAGTTTCCATTCCGTATAATTGAATTTTTCGGACCTTGTATATAACAGATGCTTATTCCTTCTAATATGATCATTTTTTTTAAATTTGAATTTAACCAGTACTTCTCTAAATTTTTAAATTCATAAAACAAGGGGTTTTAAGCACATCCCCATCCTGTTTTATCATAGTGTAAACCAATTTGGATTTGCAAAGGTTTGGTCCCTAGCATCACCGATGAGTCCTAGAAGGGTGCAATAGCTGGAGGATGCAGTGTAATTCATGGCTGGCATACTGTATCTGCTACCATACTATATCTGTTACCATACTGTATCTGTTACCATACTGTATCTGTTTCCATACTGTATATGTTACCATACTGTATCTGGTACCATACTGTATCTGTTACCTTACTGTATCTGTTTCCATACTGTATCTGTTACCATACTGTATATATTACAGAATGTGAAGTCATCTGTATGTGTGTGAGTTATATTCATCTTTTAGCTTGATGAATTATCAGAACGAATTTATATTATCTGCATTAATATCTGTTTCTAAATAGCTTTGAATGACATGATATTTCAAAAAAACAAAACACACAAGTTTTCTTAAAATTTATATTTTAACTTCAGCTATAATACACACAAAACAAATGTCTTAATCAAGGACAACATGCTATTCAACGATTATTCCATTGTTACCTGCAGAAAAGTGAGGCTGCTGTTATGCAGTAAAGTCTTTTCGAAATAAATGACATTTTAGGGTATACTTCTGAAAATTCTGTTGATGTCGGTTTCCAAGAAACGGAGGATTTCAAGAGCTGTTCTGAGACTAGCGCACGTAAACAATGTCTGTTCCGTTCTGTCCATGGTATTGTAGCTCATCATCGCTCTGAAAATATCTGGGTCAACAGCAACGTGTATGAGCATTCGTTTCATCTCGCATATGACATCAACAATCGGTTGCAGGACGTTTTGGGAGCACCCTCCACTTGTGTGGCAGTTTGTAACTGACATATTTAAAGCTACCTGTGTCATCATGTGAATGCCAGTCTGGAGACTTACAACCTGTGAAGACATAAACAATGTTATGAACAAACCTTTTAATATAGCAATGAATGTTAGTAATAGAAATGTGTGTTACAGTACCATAACAATATTTACATTTTGATAGAGAAGTTATGTATTATTTGGTTATTTCGAACAGTTCTCTGAACAGCATATTAAGTCTTAACGACAATGAAATTGATGACGTCACAATAGCGATTGATGACGTTACAAATGCTGTTATAGTCTCATAACAACATTTGCCTTCTCAGTGCATTGCAATGAAAGGAGACAGAGCAAACGAAAATATTTACATACAACATTATGTCGAATTCTTGAAGACAATACATATTTTGATATGTTGGTTTAAAAAAACCTATTTAGAATAATTCTGTACATTAGAAAGAAGCAATTACATGTCATTGATATTTATATTAATGCAGATATCTCGAAGAAGTGCAATTTACATTTTAGTAACGTAAAGTTTGTATACGGACATTTTGTTGAGTAATGTTCGTATAGACATGTCATTGATTCATTGTTAAAGTAGCTTTTAATAGACATTTTATATACAAATCATTGACAATCTTTATAAACAGAGTTCGTATAGATATATCAATGTCATGAAGGTAAAATGGATGTAGACATATCACAGATATTCTTAAGGTAGGTCCATGTAGGCATAGTACAATAGGAAACTTTCACCTTGTCAAACTTTCGCCCTACATCAGTTACATCCAAATCCGTTCAGTGTTAATTACGCCCTTCACATTTGATAAATATACTTGATATGTTGTTTACTACTACTTGCTCTTTTAATGAATACGCCCTCATTACGGAGGGCGAAAAGGCCGAAACGTGAAACTGTGGCATAAGGTATAAGGAATGTCATTTGCATATTGTTAAAGTAAATTTCATGTACTTACTTCAGTATTCTCATGATATCTATTCATGCTAACGTTGTGTACATATGGATTTCTATGTCGTCAGGTTATACGTAAACATTAATTAAACAGCTTACCAAGTCTGTTCTAGTGCTGGGCACCAGGGGAAGGTTTTGCGTATTCTGTTCACGACAACTCCGTGAACCGGAACGAATAGTAACTACCTTTATGAAAAGAACAAAACAAGACATTGAAGTTAATTCTTTAAAAAGAAGTAATGCTGTTCAGTTAATTGTAAATCAAATGACATATAAATATACAAACAGGTGCAACAATTCTTTTTATAATGACAACAGTTTGCAATTTTTATAATTATTCCTTTTCATTTTCACTTTTCTTATCTTTTCGCTGTACGCTATAATTCATTCAAATGATTAAGATAAATATGGCTGTTTTAAACTTACGACTTACGTTCATTGCATGTTGCAAAACTCGTTCAGCAATTCTCAGTTTCCGATTTAATGAAGCGATGGAGCATATCGGAAGTGACCTGTAACCCCCGCCATTACAGGACCCGGATGTGTTGATGCTGTACGTCTCCGTGAAATGTTCTGTATTTGGCACTATTGTGCATGTCGCACCGATACCTATACTGACGACAACACACAGATCTGAAAAAAAATGAAGTATCTATCAATTTTATCAAATACATATCTGTTGTTTTTGTTGTTGACCGGGCTGTACACTGTATATGTCGTTGTTGTTAGAAACAAATATGTCTTTGTTGTAAGAGATATTCAAAAAGGTCGTCAGTGCTGTTCTTTCGATCTAAATGGTTGCCTAAATGTTCATTCGAGACGTCTAGAAACCTGTCAACACCACCATTTTCAGCCATATTTGATTTTGTTAGATGCTATATAATCTCCATTAGTTAAAACCCGCATATGTAACACAAAATCCGATTGGCTGACCTCAGCACGCAACAACCAATCTAAATCATTCAGACATCTACCAGGTATTAGTCGTCCCGCAGCAAATAATTTGTCATGAGTGTGAAAAGCTTAAATGTATCTTGGATTTTATAATAAAATGACGTATTTATTTAAACAATCAAACAACAATAAATGTTTTATAAAGACATAATGTATAAACAAAGAATGATGGCAAGAGTCTTCGTGCAAAAGTTTATAAGTAACCCTTGGGAATTAAAGGAAATGCATTGTCTTCCTGCTACTTACATAAGATGCGCATACTGTGATGATGGTTTAAGTAAACAGATATGTCAGTTTCAAAGAAAAACAGCTATAAAAATGAAGAGAAATTATAGTATTTATTAGAATATGTGTTGGCTTTTCCAGGTTAAGAAATTTTCACGGGAGGATTAAAAATCAACATTAGTAAGCACATCATAAACGTGAACTGTTATGCAACCAAACGCCCATTATATCAATTTTTTTTCTTTCTTTCGGGATCCGTCCTTATATGACCCTGGCTGTTGCGAGGACGTTAAACCCCAAACAAACAAATATTTCGGGATACAAAAGTGTCCTCCTGAAACTGCTCATAAATCATCTGTCAAATACCCAAGTAAGGTACAGTTAGTGGTATCTTAACAGGATCCAACAAAGAATCGTCCTGGTAGTAACAGCCTACATTGTCAGGGATGAAACTAAAACCAAGATGTCCCGATGATAAAATACAAAATCGTAGGTATCGCAAAGGAGGGGACAAATACTTCAGAGATGTTCCGGTGATAAAAACGGAAATTTGAGAAACACGAGGGGCGCAACTAAACATTCAGAGATAGCCCGAGTGCATCATGCGGAAGTGATCGATGTTTTGATTCCAAGAAAAAAAGTTGATAGACACAACAGTAAGGTTTGGAGAAGGAAAATGTGTACAGCGATCGGGATAACTCCAGTTGGTAAGTTCTTTGTTTCGTGCGATGTAGATTTATTGAGAATAATAAAGTTATCACTATACCTGTTTTTATGATGATTGATATTATATAATTTCATTTCCGATTTCAATGACGTCAAATTCGACAGGTTTTATAATTCAATGCACTTTATCTGCGAAGTCACAAATGAATGGGACCGGAATGAAAATACATACAGTGGTATGCTGGCGGAGAAACTTGCAACACAGAGTTTCTAAAGATGCAAGTTGATGAAGACTACGGTCGCCTTCATGATCTCATTGGGAAATATGCTATTTCTTTGTGTGATATGAAGATCGATGTTTTTGATTATGTTCATTAGCGTGACTTGTGCTTTGTTGGTTCTACCCTAAGTTTCGTTTTAAAGCTGTGACATTACTTTGTATGACCTAAATTTACATTTTCGGTGTTGTGTATGAAGGCGAAGACGCTTACCCTTCCGGAACACCTGGTCTTTATTTGCCTCAAACTCTTCAAGGGTCTTATTGTAAATTGTTCCTTTGTTCAAATTAAGCCTTAGTTTTTTCGAATTGCAGAGCGAATCAAGGTTTTGTTGACACTTCAGTATTGTCTTATTTTAATGTTCTGTTGACAAATAACGATTGATTCTTCTCGGAGATTTTTTGTCAGTGGTACGGATATCATTATGTGGGAAACGCTCACTCTTTGTTTGGAAGAGAAACTTTTCCTTTTATTTGTGATTTGGGTAGCTTAATGATAATTTATTCCCGAATTCTTCGTGGTTTTGTGTCATTTGAGGTTAACGTAGTGATTTCCAACGAAAAAAAATGGTGTTTAGGTGGTTGATTTTGGTGTTTCAACATTGACAACCCGAACATTTTGTGCAAACAGAGGCTGAAATAGTTACAAAAAAACACTTTATATGGTCATATGAAGATTGAAGAGGGAAACTATTCCGCCCGCTGGCCAGATGGACGGAAGGAAGACGGACGCATAAGCTCATCTGGCCCTTCAATAAACGATACTTGTAACTGAGTGAGATCGGGTTAACTCAGTCGAGGGCTAAGACTCTGTAACATCCTGAACTCGTCTTGTGCCTCGGTTGGGATTTTGTTACAGATTTTGGTTCTCTTAAGAATACACTTAATACCACTCAGTTACAGGGCCCATTTGTTTATCTCGATCCAAACGGTTGAACCAGTGTTGTTCGTTTATAAAATAAGATCGGACCTGGTTATTTAATGCTGCTTTCAGGCGAGATTTGACAAAGCCTTGTAAACGCCTGAATAAACATATGCAGGTCTGCCAGGATTTATACCTGAATATATTACATTTAAAAACGGACCAACCGGTTGAATCGGACACGCGAAGGGGGCCCAGTCAATGATTTTTGGTAGTATGATATTTGCCACAAATCAGGAACCATTGCAGACAACCGTCAAATTCAGCGTATATCGAAGCGTTTCTAGTAGAAAACCCTGGCTGAGTACCGTTATGTTTCTTCAAAATGACACGCTTGGTCAGAAAATCCTTAATAACTATTTTATGTAAATATATCATCGGTAGAAAGTTACTTAATTGTGATCGATTTTGAATTAATGGTGCAATATTGAGATTAAACCAAGACTCCGAAACTTTGCTTAGGACTATGATATAATGAAAATTTTCATCTATATACTACTTTATTTCATTATCATGCGATGTCAATATGAGAAGAGGTTTAGAACAATTAGAGAAGAACTTGAGATCTTGAGAATGGATTTTCCGTTTTCCCGCATTTAGGAATTTCTCCGAAAGGAACGTCTGCTCGCGCCATGTGACGTCGTTAACCGGAAATAGTATCCATACAAAACTGATCCGAGTAAGAAAATAGTCCGTTATAAACAAACCAACATTTTTAATCGTAAATATGAATATGGAAAAGCAAATGACGAAAAGTTGGTTTTAAAATTTTCTTTTCTACATAGTTTTAAGGTTCATGGTATTCCTCCGCGCAAATCTTCTATTTCTTTACGTTTGTCACAGACCGAGGTTTTAAATTTGAGCTTAAAAGTTGTTTAGAAAATAGAGTGTTTAGTTGCTTTTTATGAATGGAGAAATATATAAGGTAGAAGTATATAGATGGTAAACAGTTTATAACACAATCTTTTCAGTGCTCTTGCACATGGATAAAATCTCGAGTCCACCTTCCTCAAAGTTACAAACGTATCGCGGGTTGTTATCGATACCTCGTACATCAAAACAAATGACATCTAAATTAAACCGAGTTTGCACTTATTGATTACAGTCGTGACAATAGAGCACACAGAGTGCATAATCTACATTTACACATTATGTATGTGAAACACGTTCCTCCAAATCAAAGACGTCCGCTCCCGGTACACGTTTACGAAAAATTCGAAGGCCTTCGGTAAGCTATTAGATTAGTTTCAGGTATAAAAAATCAGTCCAATTGCTAGGTTGATACATGTCTTTTGAAGATTACATAAGATCTACACCAGATTTCAAAGCCATTCCATTGGCCGTTATGCTGAGGCGCGGTTCTTTTGATGTACATCAAAGGATCAAACTAGCCTATTTGTGTCATCCCAAGCGAGGCGCGAACAAAGCCTCAAATTTCCATTGATATCCAAATGAGAATCGAGAGCGTTATCTTTGAATTTTGACGGATGATGGAAATCTTATTGTTTGTGACTTAAAAATGGAATATAATGTCAAATCTGAGTTAGCCTCTTACGTCAAGCTATTTGCAGACGACACAAGTTACTGGCATGGTCTTACTAATGTCCGTCCTGCCCCGTCGCGCCCGTCGCTTCCCGTTTCACTATCATAAATCTAACTACAGTGTACTTCATTTCTCAACTAATTTTAATCTTTCTTATGTTAAGAACGAGAATACCTCAAATATGCCATGGTTTCCTAATCAATGTCAAGGTCACTTGGTTCTATTTATAGAAATTACTAAAAATAACACTTTGATAGCGGGGACATTTTTGTCTTACAGACATTTTCATTTTTTTTTAAAGCGTTTTTAAGAAACGTTTTTTTTTTATTGCCACAGAGTATTTTTTTACTTTGATAACACCATACCAGTCATTTGAATTTGGATCTTTTTCATTCTAATCTAAACAAAAGCCCTGCCTGTCTATGTAGTTATATAGTATATATACTATACTACACTAAGGGAATTTCTCATTAAATCTCCTTTTTTCCCGAATGATGCTATTCCACCAAATGATAAGATATTTGTTTATGGATGTCAAATACCAAATGTTAACATGAATAACTATGTTAAAGGGTTCTCGTAAAGAATAGTGATTTGTTGGAGTGTATACATGTGATAATGTGTACGTGACAATATGGTTACTTTAATTACATTCATTATCCATGTTTCATAGTCATATGTAAAGATTTTCTACAGAAATATGATCTGCAATATTTACATTTATGTATGTGACAAAATATTTTCTTGATTCATATTTATTATTTATGCTTCATAAACTTTAGTCATTTGCAAGATTATTGTACAAAAACCTTATCTTGAATGTTTATGTGTACAGTGAAAATGTTTTCTGGTTGTATATTGTTTCAAAGTTTTTAGTCATTTGCAATGTGTTTGTACGGATATCTGATATGTTCACACTTTGATCTCATTAAAATTGTAATTTCAAACATGCATAGTCTGTGCGGTTATAATTCAAAGTTAACTTTGTCGTTGTTATTACATACAGTTAACCGTTAAATATTGCAATCATATGCCGTTGCAGTTGTACCATGCATGTCAACTCTACAGTTTCCATTGTATAATTGATTTTTTCAGTTTGTCCTACTATGGTTTCCTATAACCAGGAATATAGGCGGTTCTGAGGACACTCGCTCTTAACTTTGTTTTCTTTAAAGTATCCTTTCATACATAGTCATATTATACTATTACATAGTATACGTACTGTTATACCTCATCCATATCACAGCGTGATTGATTGGATAATAATGATGCCATGATGTGGAAATAAAACACTGTGTTCCCCTCACATGCTCGAGTTTCCTCCACCATAATGCTCCAGCTCGATTCCTCTTTAGACAAATGAGCAAGAGTCACCACACTTGAGTTTCGAAAGACTGAAGCAGACGTCAACAAAGTCTGATCATCTCTATTGTTGTCCTATTTCTCTATTTGTATTAATTATGTTTTTCGGCAATACATCGTTAGCATATGATAAGTGAAGTCAGCCATATAAAGCGTACATCATTTATTTTTCACCAAGTACTCATATCATACCAATAGGCTACTCCCTAATCTCGATAATAAGTCTGATTTGAAAAAGGCAGGCTTTGAAAATTAGCATGGGATTCCTTGCAGTCAAACTTGCCTCAAAAGTGAATCGGTTTCGAAGGTAGGCTAGCCTTGTAGATATACCCTGGATTCAGTTAATTCGCAAAAGTCGAATAAACAAATTGAAAATATCTATTAATTTGATGAAATGTGGTGCGCCTGAAACTATATGTTACTTTGATGAAATTTAGTGCGCCTGACAATATTTATAACTTTGGTGTTTGCGCACCACCTAACGTCATATTTTATTTAGCACCACAATACTGCGTTAATTAAACGAATGCTTATGGTAATTGCTTGTGATTTTAAATAGCAATAACGTAACTATGGCATGAACGAATTAAAAGGCTTCACATGTAAGACAGCCTTAAAAAGTAGTCGTCCATGCCTTACCGTTTAAATGGCTTCGAAAATAAGACGGTTAGAAAATAAGCAACTTTCGAAAATAAGCTGGAATTTAAAAAAAAAAGCGAAAATAAGCCGCAGATTATTGTGGATATTTTGTGGTATTTTCAGGCATTATATGTTCCTTATTTGTAAAAATTGCGATCAGTAGTTCCAATTTTGATAGGATCATTGTGAATCAGTTTGGTAAGAACAAGGACAAAAACAATGTGCAAAGTAATAATATTTAAAAATTATAAAAAGAACTTGCAATATTCAAGTCTACACTATAGTGCATATGTAATGATTTGCACTTTGTTACCAGCAGTCGTCGATAGTGCTTATGACGCGATAGTATATATCATCATTTATAATGATTAAATAATTAAGATATTATATTTGCTAATTTAAGCGGCTGGTGGACTGTAAAATGTATTACCAGTTAACTTTTTTTTTTGAAGAACTTAAAGATGAAAATTCTACGGCAAAAATCACTAAAATATTAAAAACGTAAAAATTAAAACCTTGTATTTCAGTAAAAACGAATTTGACTGAGATTTCTCTATGATTCATAACAAATCAGCATCCTATAATTTAGTCTTTCATTCAAAAATATATTAAACCGTCCTAAAATTAACCCGTTCAAACGATCTATTGTTTTTCTTGCTGGTAGAACAATACAGTTAAACGACGGACGTTGTAAATAACAGATACCTATTCCTTCTATTTTGATAAAAAAATAAATAAATTTGAATTTAACCAGTACTTCTCAAAACTTTTAAATTCATAAAACAAGGGTTTCTAAGCACATCCCATCCTGTTTTATCATAGTGTAAACCAATTTGGATTTGCAAAGGTTTGGTCCCTAGCATCACCGATGAGTCCTAGAAGGGTGCAATAGCTGGAGGATGCAGTGTAATTCATGTCTGGCATACTGTGTCTGTATCTTTTACAGAATGTGCAGTCATCTGTGTGTGTGTTACATTCATCTTGTAACATTTTTAACTATGAGAACGAAGTTATATTATCTGCATTAATATTTGTTTCTAAATAGGTTTGAATGACATGATATTTTAAAAAAACAAAACACACAAGTTTTCTTAAAATTTATATTTTAATTTCAGCTAAAATACACACAAAACAAATGTCTTAATCAAGGACAACATGCTATTTAACGATTATTCCACTGTTACCTGGCAGAAAAGTGAGGCTGCTATTATGCAGTAAAGTCTTTTCGAAATAAAAGAAATTTTACGGCATATTTCTGAAAATTCTGTTGATGTCGGTTTCCAAGAAACGGAGGATTTCAAGAGCTGTTCTGAGACTAGCGCACGTAAACACTGTCTGTTCCGTTCTGTCCATGGTATTGTAGCTCATCACCGCTCTGAAAATATTTGGGTCAACAGCAACGTGTATGAGCATTCGTTTCATCTCGCATATGACATCAACAATCGGTTGCAGGATGTTTTGGGAGCATCCTCCACTTATGTGGCAGTTTGTAACTGACATATTTAAAGCTACCTGTGTCATCATTTGAATGCCAGTCTGGATACTTACAACCTGTGAAGACACATGCAATATTATGAACAAACCTTTTAATTAAGCAATGAATGTCAGCAATAAAAATGTGTGTTACAGGACCACAACAATATTTGCATTTTGATAGAGTAGTTATGTTTTAATTGGTTATTACGAACAGTTCTCTGAACAGCATATTAAGTCTTGACGACAATGAGAAATGCATGGCGTCACAATAGCGATTGATGACGTTACAAATGCTGTTATAGTCTCATAACAACATTTGCCTTCTCAGTGCATTGCAATGAAAGGAGACAGAGCAAACGAAAATATTTACATACAACATTATGTCGAGTTCTTGAAGACAATACATATTTTGATATGTTGGTTTAAAAAATCCTATTTAGAATAATTCTGTACACTAAAAAGAAGTAATTACATGTCATTGATATTTATTTTAATGCAGATATCTCGAAGACGTGCAATTTACATTTTAGTAACGTAAAGTTTGTATACGGACATTTTGTTGAGTAATGTTCGTATAGGCATGTCGTTGATTCATTGTTAAAGTAGCTTTTAATAGACATTTTATATACAAATCATTGACAATCTTTATAAACAGAGTTCGTATAGATATATCAATGTCATGAAGGTAAAATGGATGTAGACATATCACAGATATTCTTAAGGTAGGTCCATGTAGGCATAGTACAATGGGAAACGTTCACCTTGTCAAACTTTCGCCCTACATCAGTTACATCCAAATCCGTTCAGTGTTAATTACACCCTTCACATTTGATAAATATACTTGATTTGTTGTTTACTACTGCTTGCTCTATTAATGAATACGCCCTCATTACGGAGGGCGAAAAAGGCCGAAACGTGAAACTGTGGCATAAGGTATAAGGAATGTCATTTGCATATTGTTAAAGTAAATTTCATGTACATACTTCAGTATTCCCATGATATCTATTCATGCTAACGTTGTGTACATATGGATTTCTATTTCGTTAGGTTATACGTAAAACATTAATTAAACAGCTTACCAAGTCTGTTCTAGTGCTGGGCACCAGGGGAAGGTTATGCGTATTCTGTTCACGACAACTCCGTGAACCGGAACGAATAGTAACTACCTTTATGAAAAGAACAAAACAAGACATTGGATTTAATTCTTTAAAAAGAAGTAATGCTGTTCAGTTAATTGTAAATCAAATGACATTTAAATATACGAACAGGTGCAACAATTCTTTTTATAATGACAACAGTTTGCAATTTTTATAATTATTCCTTTTCATTTTCACTGTTCTTATCTTTTCGCTGTACACTATAATTCATTCAAATGATTAAGATAAATATGGCTGTTTTAAAATTACGACTTACGTTCATTGCATGTTGCAAAACTCGTTCAGCAATTCTCAGTTTCCGATTTAATGAAGCGATGGAGCATATCGGAAGTGACCTGTAACCCCCGCCATTACAGGACCCGGATGTGTTGATGCTGTACGTCTCCGTGAAATGTTCTGTATTTCTCACTATTGTGCATGTCGCACCGATACCTATACTGACGACAACGCACAGATCTGAAAAATAATGAAGTATCTATCAATTTTATCAAATACATATCTGTTGTTTTTGTTGTTGACCGGGCTGTTCACTGTATATGTCGTTGTTGTTAGAAACAAATATGTCTTTGTTGTAAGAGATATTCAAAATGGTCGTCAGTGCTGTTCTTTCGATCTAAATGGTTGCCTAAATGTTCATTCGAGACGTCTAGAAACCTGTCAACACCACCGTTTTCAGCCATATTTGATTTTGTTAGTTGCTATATAATCTCCATTAGTTAAAACCCGCATATGTAACACAAAATCCGATTGGCTGACCTCAGCACGCAACAACCAATCTAAATCATTCAGACATCTACCAGGTATTAGTCGTCCCGCAGCAAATAATTTGTCATGAGTGTGAAAAGCTTTAATGTATCTTGGATTTTATAATAAAATGACGTATTTATTTAAACAATCAAACAACATTAAATGTTTTATAAAGACATAATGTATAAACAAAGAAGGATGGCAAGAGTTAACTTCTTCGTGCAAAAGTTTATAAGTAACCCTTGGGAATAAAAGGAAATGCATTGTCTTCCTGCTACTTACATAAGATGCGCATACTGTGATGATGGTTTAAGTAAACAGATATGTCAGTTTCAAAGAAAAACAGCTATAAAAATGAAGAGAAATTATAGTATTTATTAGAATATGTGTTGGCTTTTCCAGGTTAAGAAATTTTCACAGGAGGATTGAAAATCAACATTAGTAAGCACATCATAAACGTGAACTGTTATGCAACCAAACGCCCACGATATCAATTTTTCTTTCTTTCGGGATCCGTCCTCGTATGACCCTGGCTGTTGCGAGGACGTTTAACCCCAAACAAACAAATATTTCGGGATACAAAAGTGTCCTTCTGAAACAGCTCATAAATCTTCTGTCAAATACCCAAGTAAGGTACATTTAGTGGTATCTTAACAGGATCCAACAAAGAATCGTCCTGGTAGGAACAGCCTACATTGTCAGGGATGAAACTAAAACCAAGATGTCCCTGATGATAAAACCAAAATAGTAGGTATCGCAAAGGAGGGGACAAAAACTTCAGAGATGTTCCGGTGATAAAAACGGAAATTTGAGAAACACGAGGGACGCAACTAAACATCCAGAAATAGCCCGAGTGCATCATGCGGAAGTGATCGATGTTTTGATTCCAAGAAAAAAAGTTGATAGACACAACAGTAAGGTTTGGAAAGGAAAATGTGTACAGCGATCGGGATAACTCCAGTTGGTAAGTACTTTGTTTCGTACGATGTAGATTTATTGAGAATAATAAAGTTATCACTAGACCTGTTTTTATGATGATTGATATTGTATAATTTCATTTCTGATTTAAATGATGTCAAATTCGACAGGTTTTATAATTCAATGCACTTTATCTGTGAAGTCACAAATGAATGGGAACCGAATGAAAATACATACAGTGGTTTGCTGCCGGAGAAACTTACAACACAGAGTTTCTAAAAATGCAAGTTGATGAAGACTACGGTCGCCTTCATGATCTCATTGGGAAATATGCTATTTCTTTGTGTGATATGAAGATCGATGTTTTTGATTATGTTCATTAGCGTGACTTGTGCTTTGTTGTTTCTACTCTAAGTTTCGTTTTATAGCCGTGACATTACTTTTATTTGACCTAGATTTATATTGTCGGTGTTGTCTATGAAGAAGACGAAGATTTGTGATTAGGGAAGCTGAATGATAATTTATAATGCGAATACTTGATGGTTTTGTGTCATTTGAGGGTAACGTAGTGATTTCCAACGAAAAAGATTTAATGTTCAGATGGTGATTTTGGTGGTTTTAAGGACTCACACAACTAAATCAGCCAAGCAGCAAGTGTTTCATACGTTTGTAGTTCCTATTTGAAATAATTTCCGGCTAATTACTGGACCACTGAAGGAGTTTAATAAGGAACTGATGACAGATTTTTAGACAAATGAAATGTTCAGGTAATTAACTTTTGAAAAATACATACTTTTGATTTATTTCCATGTCTGTGTGCGGATTTGCACAGGGACAAAATGTCTGGGGGAGTTTCTGTTTTGGGTCACCGGTTTTGCTTGTAAACTTCCGGTTGTCAATTTCTTGGCGCTGTGAAACTCCAATATGCCACTAAACCTACCAAAAAAGTCATTTTGTAGCCTTTGCAAGGTATGTATTTATGAATCTAGACAGTTGTCACTAGTTTTGAACTTCAAATATTAAGTTATTAGCTAAAATGTTTGGTAATAACATATAGTAAATGATTTAGTTGTGTGAGTCCTTTTAACATTGACAACCCGGAATCACTTACGTATGTGTGCTTATAGTGGTGGCTTTAGTGATTAACACCAGAACAGATATTTGTACACGTTATGCAATGATGGAAACATTTACTCTTTTTGTGCAAACAGAGGTTGAAGTAGTTACACAAAAACACTTTATATGGTCATATGAAGATTGAAGAGGGAAACTATTCTGCCCGCTGGCCAGATGGACGGAAGGAAGACGGACGCTGAACCACGGCATAAGCTCATCCGGTCCTTCAATAAACGATCCCCGTAACAAAGTGTGATTGGGTTACCTCAGTCGAGGGCAAAGACTCTGTAACATCCTGAACTCGACTTGTGGCTCGGTTGGGATTCTGTTACAGATTTTGGCTTTCTATAGAATTTACCTAATACCACTCAGTTACAGGGTCACATTCGTTTATCTCGATCCAAACGGTTGAACCAGTGTTGTTCGTTGCTAAAATAAGATCGAACCTGGTAATTTAATGCTGCTTTCAGGCGAGACTTGATAAAGCCTTGTAAACGCCTGCATAAAAATATGCAGGTCTGCCAGGATTTACACCTGAAAATATTACATTTAAAAACAGTCCAACCGGTTGAATCGGACACGCGAAGGGGGTCAAGTCAATGATTTTTGATAGTATGATATTTGGCACAAAACAGGTACCATTGCAGACAACCGTCAAATTCAGCGTATCTCGAAATGTTTCTAGTAGAAAACCCTGGCTGAGTACCGTTATGTTTCTTCAAAATGACACGCTTGGTCAGAAAATTCTTATTAACTATTTTATGTAAATATATCATCGGTAGAAAGTTACTTTTCATCTAATTACTACTTTATTTCATTATCATGCGATGTCAGTATGAGAAGAAGTTTAGAATGATTAGAGAAGAACTTGAGGAGATCTTGAGAATGGAATTTCCATTTTCCCGCATTTGGGATATTCTCCAAAATGAACGTCTGCTCGCGCCATGTGACGTCCTTAACCGGGAATAGTATCCACACAAAACTGATCCGCGTACGAAAACAGTCCGTCATAAACAAGCTAATGTAAAGTTAAAAAAAGTTATTGTGATGATAACAACACTTTTTAAGCGTAAATATGAATATGGAAAAGCAAATGACGAAAAGTTGGTTTTAAAAATATTCTTTTCTGCATAGTTTTAAGGTTCCTGGTATTCCTCCGCGCAAATCTTCTAGGTTTTGAAATTGAGCTTTAAATTTATTCAGAAAATACATTGTTTATTTTACATTTTATGAGTTGAGAAATATATAAGGTAGTAGTATATAGAAGATAAACAGTTTATCACACAATCTTTGAAGTGCTCTCGCACATGGATAAAATCTCGAGTCCACCTGCCGTGGCCTCTCGATTTTATCCACGTGCTGCGGCGATGAGAAAATTGTTCTCAAGACAAACCTTGAAAACACTGAGATAATTTATAAAAGCTATATCATCCCATATACAGCTTATTATGTTCAACGTTCAAGACAGTGAACGCCGGAAGAAAATATCAAATGAAAACTTTAAAATAGCTATTTCTTCCTCAAAAGTTACAAACGTATCGCTGGTTTTTATCGATATCTCGTACATCAAAATAAATGACATCTATTGATAACAGTTGTGACAATAGAGCACACGGAGTGCATAATCTACATTTACGCATTAGATTTGTGAAACTCCCTTCTCCAAAATCAAGACGTCCGCTCTCAGTACACGTTTGCGAAAAATTCGAAGGCATGCGGTAAGTGATTAGACTGGTTTCAGGTATAAACAAAAATCAGTCCAATTGCTAGGTTGATACATGTCTTTTGAAGATTACATAAGATCTACACCAGATTTCAAAGCCATTCCATTGGCCGTTATGCTGAGGCGCGGTTCTTTTGATGTACATCAAAGGACCAAACTAGTCTATTTGTCTCATCCCCAGCGAGGCGCGAACAAAGCCTCCAATTTCTAATGATATCCAAGTGAGAATCGTGAGCGTAATCTTTGGATTTTGACGGATTGTGGAAATCTTATTGTTTGTGTCTCAAAAATGGAATATAATGTCAAATCTGAGTTATCCTCTTACGTCAAGCTATTTGCAGACGACACAAGTTGATGTGCCAGCTAATGTCCGTCCTGCCCCATCGCGTCCGTTGCCTCCCGTTTCACCACTATCATCAATCTAACCACAGTGTACTTCATTTCTCAACTATCAAAGGATACCCGCTATGTTGTTATCCTTGTTCCATAAGGAGCTTGGTTGTTTTTGTCGTGATCAACAAAAGTTCAAACAATGCAATACCTTCGATTGATGAATGTTTTATCCTTTTGAAATGTATCTCCATTTCAAATGAGTTTCATAATTGGAAACCCGCAAACAACTTTAAGTCTTTAACATTATTTTCTGATTGTATTTGAAAGCGTAAAGAATCCATTCTTTGACAAAACTACGAAATATCAAAATTGTGGGCTTCATTTTTATTTTTATATCAACCCATTTAATAATAAATAATGTATACACCTGCATAAAACGTCTATCATAATTACACGTGAAAACGTATTTTATAATACAAATTCAAAGTTTCTAATGGAAATGAAGGGAGATAACTAAAACAAATCGCTACTGCAATGTTTAAGGAATTATATCTGGAATAAATGAGATATGGCCCCTTTTTATATCTTATTAATCTAAATCATGTATAAATATGATATTATATAAATGTAATTTTATGTACATGTATATTTAACTATACTGACTTTTGCAACGTGTGACACGTTATAGTTACTGAACAAACTAAACACTTAAATGACAAAATTAATTATCCGGAATACACTGAATGAACATATATGAAATTCCTAATGCTAAGTTTTCAAATTATTCAGTAGGTCGTTCTCTTTACTGTAAAGTATGGCAAGCCAAGTTGTCATTTATTCATGGAGCAATGTTGATCCAGTACTTAACCAAATTATATAAGATATCTCATAAAGTATATAAGATATCTTATAAATTATATAAGATATCTTATATGTTTATAAGATATCTTATAAACATATAAGATATCTTATTTTAAGTTTATAAGATATCTTATATCTTTTATAAGATATCTTATATACTTTATAAGATATCTTGTAAAAGATATTAGATATCTTATAAAAGATATAAGATATCTCATAAAATTTTCTTTATAAGATATCTTATATCTTTTATAAGATATCTTATATATTTTATAAGATATCTTATAAAAGATATTAGATATCTTATAAAAGATATAAGATATCTCATAAAATTTTCTTTATAAGATATCTTATATCTTTTATAAGATATCTTATATCTTTTATAAGATATCTCAATTAATTGTCTTTATAAGATATCTTATATATTATATAAGATATCTCATAAAAGATATAAGATATCTTATAAAGAAAAGTTTATGAGATATCTTATAAAGAACGAGACTCTCGCGAGACCGACAAAGAAGAAATGTTTGAAAATGACTGCTCCCGTTGTAGTTAGATCACGAGTCCGATAAACGGGAGCTGTGTAAAACTAGCTTATTTTTCAACAGGAAGTATAACTAACACCAATATAGAATTTTAGTTGATATATTCAAATATTAATTATTATATTTACGCATACATTTTAAAATATTAGTGTTAGGAATCACACATTAATATATTCTAAAATGGCTGGAATAATCCAGAGTTATAAACTTTTCCGAAAGAAACTCGAGTGTTCTAAAGAGCCATTGAGAACTTAGAAAATGTCTGTGAAGTTGCTACATGTTTATTTATTCAAATGACAATTTAGTTTCGTTGGCCTAAAATCCAAAGGTTTAGATATAGTTCTTATTAGTGAGAATCACTGTCATTTATTAATCTGTTGTACGTCATTTTCAACCAGAATGAGACAAATGAAAGTAGTTTGCTGAGGATTTATATTGTGAAGGTGTAATGATGCCAAACTCGGTAAGAGCGCAGAAATATTGTCATAATCAGTCACCACATACTCAAATATAAAGTGAGATTTTAAAATTCATCTTGATTTATGTTATTTTTCGTACACAGCCTCGTTGAAGAATTCTAGTTTGGTTTGATTTGGGGAGGGGGGAGGGGTTTGGTTTATATTATTAATGAGGTCTTGTCTTATAGTTGATGTCAGAAAGCTAAGCTGAGTTAGTTGATTCAACATTTATCATTCACATCACTTGTCTTCTTTGTTGTAAGCAAAATTTATTGATTTCTGCTGATTTTCCTGTGTTATAAATTCATGGTTTAAAGTTTGTGTTCATGTATTTTGTGAGTTAACAGGTAAAGGACATGTACATCTGTTCAGTGTTCTTCCAAACCAATCAAATTAGTTAACCTACCCTCAGTGAGTCGCCCACCCCAAGTAGCTTGTTTAGATTTTGTCCCATTTTTCAAAGACTGTCCTATATGTTAATTTAGACCTGGTGGTATAGAATCTTGCAATCTACCAGATATAAGCAAATCTAAAATACACGAAGAATATTTATAATGAAATACAATTTATTATACCCAGGACATTAACTGCTTATTTTTACATTTGATCTAACTTGACCTCTCTAGGTTAATTTTAAGTCCAAGAAAAAATTCATAATAAAATATATTTATACTATATATGTGTACATATCACTATAGCAAGGTTATTTTATTATATTAAATTAATCTCATCATCTTTATTTATGAAAAGTGACTGGCACTAGATCATAAACTTAGGGAACTTAGATATAATTTCAAAAATGAAGAATGTCTTGTATTTCAGTTCCTTTTCCAAATTAATTTTATCACTCAGGGGAGCATATGGTACAAATAGGACTTTTCCCCCAAAGTTTGAAGCAGATTCCAAGAGAAATATTCAGTTTACTGATACATGTGCTTAACATTTGGGTTCAAGACTCAAAAACTTGTGGATAAGTATTGTATAACTCTTTTTAATAATAACATCTAGGATAGATATTTCAGCCCAAAAACATTTTTTTTTTTGATACAGAACAAATTCTGTTTGAGAATCAACTGTTTTGAACAGTTTTTTTTTTAAATATATAGCACCGACACTCAATCCATATTGATATGAAATATTTGAAATTTGAATATTTCTATAGTGCATAATTCCATAACCTTAAGTCTATAGGGACATGTCAAATACTACCAGGTACTCGTTTATATATACAATGGAAGATATTATATATAATGAATGGGCATCACAGTATATATATATATTTTGCAGCACACTTAATAAGCATGTGACATGTCCCTGTAACCCACATCTAATTATAGGTAAGTAGTGGGATTATTAGTGGAAGCCAATATCAACACATCCAACTAATACAGTACTTTAAAACAAGAGCCCCATGGGCCTAACAGGTCACCTGAGTTGTAATGCAATTGTTATTTGTTGTTGTGATATGTCAAAAATAAAAATTACATATATATATATGTATAGCAGGGAATTTTGCCCCTCACCAGGGAGGAATTAGTACCCAAGGGGTTGTGAAATTCACATTTTGATTAAGCACATCAGGATATTTCCATCCATGAGAAGGTTTTTTAACATATCTGGATCTGGAAGTAGACAATTATTGTTTGAGCTATTTTGGCCCCTTTTGGCTCCGCCCCTCAGGCCCTTAGCGTCCACATGATCACATCATGTAAATGTATCCCCTCCCCAAGAGTAAAAGGGCGACAATTGATAAAAAAAACCTTAAGATATACACCTCATATACATCAGATATACACCTTCTAAACATCAGGTATATACCTTCTATACATCATGTATACACCTCCTATAGGTCAGGTATACACCTTCCATGCATCAGGTATATATACCTTCTATACATCATGTATACACCTCCTATAGGTCAGGTATACACCTTCCATGCATCAGGTATATATACCTTCTATACATCAGGTATACACCTCCTATAGGTCAGGTATATATATACACCTTCCATGCATCAGGTATATATATACCTTCTATACATCAGATTACACCTATACATCAAGTACATCTTGTATGCATGCACATATACATGAGGTATATGTAAGGTCCATATTCTCTGTAGGTAAGGTACCTCATCTTTATAATAGTTGTCTGATATTGGTTCATATTGATTGCATGCACAGGAAATATAACATGTTTGCTTGTGCTGGAGTTTCCCATTTATGTTCCCTTATTGTGGCCTCTCAAGAACAAGAAGCACAGGCACATTATTAATAGCTCACCTGGAATAATATTTTTCATTAAAAGTTGTTGATTACCTCTTACCATACAGGAAATATCAGCTTGGGGATCTCAACAATTTCCATGTTATGACTGAAGGAGTAAGTCCTCAGGGATGGGGTGGGCTCCATTAGGGACTATCTTGGTATCATGAGTGTTTTTCCTCTGCATGCCCAGCAGCATTTGGATGGGATCTTTACTGATTTCATGTAAAATTTGGGGACTATAAGCCCCTTGTGGCAGGGCAGGACCCTGGCGCCAATCATGTAAGCATGGATGTATTCAGATGGTTACATGGTGGGGGATCTTAATTATCTTTACACCCAAACTTCCTCTATTGGCACCCAAATGCTCTGGCCCAGTGACTGATTTGCCTCTGTTTTTTTCAGACCTGAGATATGCTACAATTACAGGTTTTTGAAGATGAAATGTCTTATTTTCCTCTTTACCGGAAATATACCATGTATATACTTTGTATCATGTACATTGTATCTTCTGGAAAATGAGTCAATACACTATATATAATAGAGATGATAAATACAGGTACCTTATGCAATGAGGCTGTATTATAGAGGATACCCTTACTAAATAAATAAGGACTTTTTATGTACCCTGTATACCACTCTCTATATACCATTCTTTATATACTCTGTAAACCACTTCTTATTTACCCTGTTTACTAGTTTGTATAATCTGTATACAAATCATTATATAACCTTCTCAATATTTCTTTATAAAGATATCTTTGTTGTGTTTTATAATAAACAAGAGGCACTGAGTTAGGACAAGTCTTTCTAACAAAAGTGTATCCAAGTTTTGATGCTCAGCAATATATTATATATATATATATTACTACATCCAGGTATAACACATGTAGTTACTACTACTGACAGGTATTACACATGTATATATTATCACAGATAGGTATTACACATGTAGTTACTACTACAGACAGGTATTACACATGTATATATTATCACAGATAGGTATTACACATGTAATTACAACTACAGACAGGTACTACACATGCATATACTATCACAGATAGGTATTACACATAAATACTACTACAGACAGGTATTAAACATGTACTACTACATACATGTATTACACATGAATATACTATCACAGACAGGTATTGCACATGTATTTACTACCACAGACAGATCATACACATGCATTTACTATCACAGACAGGTATTACACATGTATATACTATCACAGACAGGTAATACACATGTAATTACTACTATAGACAGTTATTACACATGCATATATTATCACAGACAGGTATTACACATGTATATACTATCACAGACAGGTATTACACATGTAATTACTACTACAGACATGCTGTAAGTGTTACCATGTATCTGGCTTGTGTGAAATGCCTTTTAGGTCACAAAATACAATTGTATCTCTACAAAATATATCTTATAAGTGATCAATATCTCAAAGACTTTAAAGAACATGCACCTGATGATGAAATATCACTTATCTGTATACATATGTATCAAATAATGAAATATTACTTCTTGTCTGTAATAGTATAAGTAAATACAAGTTTATAACCAGTTTGAAACAATGAATTAATGTTCCTTACATTACAGTATATTGATAGAACATAGAATTACAAATACATAAGTATGTTCTTTAATGTCTGTGATAGTTAAAACAATTTTATCTGAAACAATATAATTAAAGATACATAGCCTGTCTGTGATAATAAATACAGGTGTATGACCAGTCTGAAACAGTAAATAAAAAAAAATGTCCCCATGTCTATCTATATGTTATACTCCACAGAGACCAAAATGGCTTTAATGCGGTCTGTGATAAGCAGCCGAAACAATTAATAAATGTTCCTAATATGTTTAATGTCAATTACCTGTCTGTGAATTTGTACGGGTAATATTACAATTTTATCAAATTTCTTTAAAAACATTTAGAGGAAATCCGTGAAGAAAATCAAGATAAAACATTTTAATGAATAAATTGTAAGTAATACATGCAGTAGGATCGTTTTCCTTCAGTTATGAAATACATAGGAACATCCATTTCTCCACCACTTACCCCCCATCTACTTTATAAAGCTTAACCTTTTAAAATAATGTTAATACCGCTATAACCAGACCTATTTGGTGGCATTAAACTCCTACTTTCACTTTCACATACTTCATTTCCGGTTAAGAGATACGTACGAAACTAAGGCTTTCGATTTAATGCTTTACCGAGCGCTGTGGAGGAGGGTTTATTATCTCAAATTCAAATCTCGTTCTTTATAAGATATCTTATAACCGAATTATATAAGATATCTCATTTAATTTTGTTTATAAGATATCTTATATATTATATAAGATATCTTATAAAAGATATAAGATATCTCATTTAATTTTCTTTATAAGATATCTTATATCTTTTATGAGATATCTTATATAATATATAAGATATCTTATATCTTTTATGAGATATCTTATAAAGAAAAGTATATAAGATATCTTATAAAATATATAAGATATCTCATAATAGATATAAGATATCTTATAAAGTATATAAGATATCTCATAAAGTATATAAGATATCTTATATAATTTGGTTAAGTACTGGATCAACATTGCTCCATGCATAAATGACAACTTGGCTTGCCATAGTAAAGTCTCACATTTATCAGATCAGTGTTTAATTTCACCAATAAATGTAATTTCTAACTGATCATTGAACATATAATTGTAGCTATGATTAAGTCACTCTGATAGTTTACATCATGAATTAAATGCTAAGTATTTTCAACGCCCATTGGGTTTTAAAATGATCAGTAAAATAGTTGAACATTTCAATATGAGAGTTGTAATAAACACAGTTATGGCCAGGGTTAAATGGGTTTAATTTTTTCTACTCGATCAAAGGACATGATATGTATTTAATTCTAACAATAGAAACCAACTAATCCGGATTATTTAAAAGCGACTATTTGCTGTTTGTATAAGGTGTATAGGGTATAGCCCTATTTTATATGTGTTTCAGTTTAAATGGGATTAAGGGCAGAGGTCTGATATGGGGAGCGGAGTAGACACTATAATAATTTATTTTAAGGATCCCTGTCCCACTGCACTGTGTTTATTCCTAGACACGGTAACTCCCCCCTTACCTTCTGTTTGGATATAACTGTAGCACAGTTGGATAAACACCCTTTCATTGACCAGGTAGATCAATCAGTCAGAGCTTTAGTATAACAATCTGAAGTCTGGGGTTTGAATTCCGCAGTCCAGCCCCGCTGATTATTTTTACACTCAAAACACTGTTGATGGTTATTTGTAGTTTATTTCATCTTTTCTATTTCACATTACAATTCCGCAAGTTATGATTTTCTTTTCAGAAAAGTTTTATGAAAGCTTTAGTCGTGCTAGAAAAACACAGTTTACAGCACTTTTAAAATTACATTTTTTGGCAGTGGTACAGGGATCCTTAACGCTTAACTACTATTGATATTTTTGAACTTACATGGTATATCCCTTCTGGTACCTCATTAAGCTTGCATATTATTCCAGTGAACTTACATGAATATGAAACAAGAACAATATGTTATGTTTATACATAAGTCACTTTATTATTTGTTATTGTAACATGTTTCGACAAACTACTCTCCACTATGACATCGGAGTGAACCATTATTAGAGTGATCTAAGCTACGTATGTGAAACAAATATGTGTTCGAATTCAGCTTATAGTCATACAATGGGGTACGGAAATCAACGGCACCTGTTTCGAAAGTGAGGAATATAATACACGTCTTGGATTTTAATTGAACAAAAATGTGAAATACTTCTCACCTGATATTTTTTTTTACACGAAACATGGCTGTGAGACTGGATGGGATGTGGCTGGGATGCCTCCTGGTGTTGGTGTCTGCAGCGGGAGTAGGGGTGGTGAGGGCAGGGATCATCACAGACTCCTACGGTAACAAGGCCTGGGGTAACGGGACCATCACGTGGGGATCAGTACCGACGGGCATCGCCTATAAGACTGTAAATTCTTACTCAAATGACGGACTTGGTCTGCTGTTTTCCTTCACCAGAAGCTTCATTAACACAGTGCAGCCAAATGATTTCCCTTTCAGTAAGTATAACCTCATTGTTTGTATAGTAATACCAGTCTACACTTTAAATTCTCTAAACTGAATATCGTAGGGACCAATAGCTTCCTGTGGAAAAAACGGGTTTTTGGTTAACACAGTTACAGCGTTCCATATTATAACGGTAAAGTTTTGCTGCATACTATACTTAAGCCTATACAATAGTCTCTACTTCATCGTGGATAATGGCTTAAAATATGATTTCATTGTAACAGAGGAATATGTAATACAAAATTCATTTTTGCTATATTTCATCTTATATTCACATTTCCACTGCAAGTTCCTCTAAAAGCATTACCAGAAGAAATTGCGTTCATTGAACCATAAACGAAATTGTTGATCAGCGTCATTTTGAGGCTTCTCCTCCCGTCTCGAATAACAAGAGACAACCGTTAGAAACAAACATTTTGGTGACGTTAGGCTGTTCCAGGAATCTTGTTTGCATCTGATGACACACATACATCAATATAGAAAATATAAGAGATATGTCTAGGTCAATAATAACTGAAAATTTACAATGTAAATATAAGGATTTGACGCCATGTTTTTCAATGCTCATACCGATATGAAGGCGAATCGGTTACATACAGATTTACAAAGAAGCCCCATGGATATGTATGGAACCGATTTGCCTTCATACCAGCATGAACTTGAAAAGTACCGTGCAATACTTGTGCATCAGAAGAAATGTTAGCCATTGATAATTACATTGGAACATGCGGCTGCTTTAAAAATAATATTGGTATGTCGATGAGCGTACCGACAACCTCTGTCGTTTCTGGTCGAAAACAATATTTATTAACATATTCATAGTATCCTTTTCCATTGATTACACATATAATATCAGTATTACAGTTCAATTAGGGCGACGAGACGTCTTAACGTTCAGTTTGAAACAAAGTGCAACCTAAGAAACTTTTATTTTTCACAGGTCTTATCAAAGACGTTTTAAACAACAACTTTGATATCGGAGAAAGGTATATGGAGGTAAGTAAATAATACTACCTCGAGAAAACAGACAATAACGGAAAAATACAAATCTCTACCTAGAGTTGTCGTTCCGTATACTCATTTACTCTGGGTAGCGATTGGAAAATACCTTTTATATTATGAATCGGACAATGATGGAAAACAGACACTGTGAGTACCTACAGAACAAATTATAATAATGTATAATATAACAGGGGTAAGATGTAAGATATCTGTCAGTTTGTTTAGCTGGTACTCTTATAAAATATTTTTTAGGAAAAATGAGTCATACCGACAAAGGGGAAACAAAATGAAATATGAAACGAAAAATATCAACAAACAAGAAAAGTGTTCTGCGTGTAAATACAAGATACAACAAGATACAAGAAACTTTATTTAACGTCGCATACAGGTCAATAAGGAACATTAGCTCTTGAGGGCTATTATTGCGACAAACATATGTAAAATAACAATAATATATCATATTACAAGTAAAGGGAGATAATCACATATATTATAAAAAAGCAGTATAAATTATCACAGAAAAAGAAAGTATCCATATCCCAGGTTTTTAAGTGATTGGGAGTCCCCTACCTACCCCGGAATATGACCCTTTTGAAACAATAAACATATAAAAATAGTGTTGATATATGAAAAGCATTAAATGTTATCACAGATAAGAAAACATCATCAGGATCACACCGAAATTCAAATCCTCGACTACGTATTGTTTACTATCGCTCTAACCTATTGAGCTTCCCGGTTAATGGCAGGTTATATAAAAAGTGGAGCTTACTGTAAGTAGGAAAACACAGTGCAGGATCATTAAGATAACTGTAATGTACTTATATGATAACAATATTTGGCATTGTCAATCGTCAGGAAGCGAGTTAGAAAAATACAACAACACGAGATTGGGCTTAATGCATTTTTTTCTCCACCAGCTCGTGAACTACGCTATGGGGTTCGGAATCTGCTTTGTTCTTGGACTGCTCTACGTTATCTTTATGCCGCTCTGTGGCTGCTGTTTCTGCTGCTGTCGATGCTGTGGTAATTGTGGTGGCAATCTGAAACAGGTATTGTGAATTTATTAAATTCTTACCTTGTACAGTTTCTGAAGTTATTTATAATCGATTCATAAAAGTCAACGTGTGATGCATTGCAAATGTATTTTGAGCACAACGTACGCTACTATACCAATAAATCGCTCCTCCGTCCTTCACAGAAATTGAAGTGAATTAATAAAAATATTTTATTGCTAACATGAATCAAGTTTAATATGTACTTTAAGATGTCAAAATTGTTTCAGGTTTATGATGAAAACGAAGGTTGTAAAAGAATGGGGTTTGCACAGGCGCTCTTCTTACTTGCGGTTTGTTTATTGTAAGTGTTTGTTGACGTATATGCATGATTCATATTCTTCAGAAAAAATTGCGTAAAACCTTAATAGGTTTAACTTAGATAAAATATACAACAAGACACGTTGTAAAAGAGCCCCACTTCCTAGGGTTTTTTTGCGGTTACATCGCAATAAAGGTGATATAGCTATCTTAAATTTAAAAAAACCCAACACTTTGATACAGTACAGTTACAGTTCCTTGATAGCTATAACCTAGCTAAGAGTCAAGAGTTTGATCACCTTAAATCTTTCATTGTTTCCTGTTGTTATTTCCTTTTCAAAATTCTCAAATTAAGAAGAACTGTAAACTGCATGGCAATATTCGTTGCATGTGGAATTCATTTGAAGAAAATGCTTAAGACCAACATTTCACAATAGTTCCGATGGTAAAATGTATTTTTGATTAAATGGAAGCTTTACCTTAATTTCCCAGGGGTTCGGCAGCTTGTGTTTACGCCACTAACGACCGATTCACAAAGGCACTCGACTACGCTGACGTCACTATCGGCACCAACTTGGACGATTTGTCGGCTTACATCAACAACTCGGCCAGTGTACGTAGTAGTGTACGAGTTACCCCCCTTAATTTATCATTGAAAACGTTGTTCATATTTTCTTAACCATTATCATGTCTAACGAAAACACAATGATGCAGATATATTTGATTTGTGCTAGAGTAATCTCCCTTAAACTTTAAAATAGTAATGCGTAATGATTACTCATGATTTCCTTTTTACCTTTTAAGCACGTCATTAATTAATTAAGTTTGTAAAAAATTACCTTTGTCTGAATTAATGGATATCTTACAGATTTATTATGGAAAGCAGATGCATGACATAGCAGACCAACATTTGTTCTTTAACGATCTTTATGATATAATATTATGACGCATTACATCTCCAGCACACACACAGACATACACACATAGGGAGATATTAGCCAGGTGGCATAGGACTAGTAGTAACCGCATGATAAGGCAGCTCCTGCGAATTCCTCAAATTTGTATTGATTAATGTATATATGCTAATTGTATTGACTGTATAAAACAGTATATCTATGTACTGTAAAGCGCTTTAGAGTGGCTTATGTTAGTAAGATAGGGCGCTATATCAAATGTTGTATATTTATAATATTTACATAATAAGATTTAACAATAACAAAATCTGAAAAAGAAAATGTGTTTGTTTACCTTCCAGGAATTTTCGTATATCGCTTTGGATATGTACGACATTGTGAGCAATGCTGTTATCTCTGACATTGGAGGTAAAAACAACTTAACAGTGGTTTGATTTGCAAATACAAAATGGCGTATATAGTAGATCCTCTTGTTTACATTATACTTATATTGATTCACTATACCACGACCTCACATTAAATATCTTCAAGCTGTGACCCCCCCCCCCCCTTCTCTCTCTCTCTAACACTTAACTTAATCAAAAATATTAATTAATTTAAAATTCGGCCTTTAAATTATAAATATGTTTAAATCAATATATTGATTCGCCCTCGTAAAACATGATTAACCCCGGAGAAATGTTTCCCTTCATTAATGTCAATCAATAATGTATTATGACGAATAAAAATAAATAAAAACAAAAACAAAATTCTGGATATGATCATGTTGACGCTCCTTTGTTGTCGTCTGTTTCCGTCATCCGGAACTAGGTTGTGGTGACTATTGCAGATTTGGGAGGAAAACTCCCATTTTTTTTTTACCTCACCTTCATTTTTTACTCTAAGTATCAGCAAAATTCCGTGTCTTTCATTTTGGTCATACTATTAATTCATTTATTATGGAAGCGCAGACAATTCTATGCTCAGCTTCTACACGGTTTATCCTGCATCACATGTGTAGTTTTTCCTGAATTATGTTCAATTAACACAGAAAATTAACGAAAATATCACTATGTTCCCAGATCTGGGTCCGCTGGTATACAACGCTATAAGTTCGAGTCTGGATATCAACACAGTCATTGACTCCGTCATCGCTCTGGACACGAGTAAGTACGGAGACTCGCTACGTTTCTAACTCATTTTTGTTGCAATTAGCTAAAGCTTGTTTTTTTTACAAGTCGTTTACTATCTTGGATAGAAATCAAGTGTTTTCCATGATTAAATTTTGGAAATAACTGGTTTTCCATATGGATATCTAGTGTATCTGGATTTCTGGTATCTTGAATTTTTAAATTCTTTGGTCACTTATTTGTGTAAAAAATATATTTTATATAATATTTACCACTGTGTTTATATGAACCAGCATATAGATAGCTTTAACTGTACCATTTTATTGATATGTGTACCATTATGCTGATGTATACCATTATTTTGATATATATTATTGTGCCATATTTGATAAAAATCATTTATTTAATGTATACCGTTACACAGATATCTTCCATTTTAATTACTTTTCCTGTTATATTGACGTATACCATTATATTGAAATAGATCGTTTAATGAATGTGTACCATAAACTTTATGTTTACCATCACAATGACGTGTTGCTGATATATTAATACATACCATCATGAAATTTCTATTGTTAAAACTAACATCTGAACATGTGGAGCCGATTAATAGTCACGTAGCATCCCCTCCCCATAGAGGATAGACATGAATGACGAAATATATCAGGTTCAAATAAAAATTTAAACAATTGCCATAAAATTATTTCTGTAACCTGTATTTTCTGTCTTGGTGTTTTCGCCCAGCCCTGAACTCCATAAGCACCAACATGGCACAGGTGATCTCCGACATAACCGCCATAAAGAGTACGGCCAGTACTCTGGAATCGTCCATAAACAATCTAGCTTCGGACATCACCACCACCAAGTCCTCGTGCTCCAGTGACTGTGTGCCCACCACCGCGTGTGACAGCTTCTCAACGTCAGGGCTTACAATGAGTGCAGATTTCTCAACGGTGAGTAAGGACCATATTCTCCGGTGTTTTATGAGGATTAAGAATACATCTACTGCTATTTTGATATCTCTCAGTTACCGTTGTTGTCTTTATCGGTGTTTTGTTGTCCTCAATTACTGTTGTTGTCTTTCCTTTTGATGTCCCTTTAACGTTGTTTGGTTGTCCCTTAGTTACTGCTGTTGTCTATAATATTGTTTTGATGTCCCTCAGTTAATGTTGTTGTATTTATGTTTGTTTTGATGTCCCTCAGTTAATGTTGTTGTATTTATGTTTGTTTTGTTGTCCATTAGTAACTGTTGTTATATTTAATGTTGTTTGGTTGTCCCTTAGTTAATGTTGTTGTATTTATGTTTGTTTTGATGTCCCTCAGTTAATGTTGTTGTATTTATGTTTGTTTTGATGTCTCTCAGTTAATGTTGTTGTATTTATGTTTGTTTTGTAGTCCATTAGTAACTGTTGTTATATTTAATTTTGTTTTGATGTCCCTCAGTTAATGTTGTTGTTTTTATGTTTGTTTTGTTGTCCCTCAGTTAACGTTGTTGTATTTATGTTTGTTTTGTTGTCCATTAGTAACTGTTGTTATATTTAATGTTGTTTGGTTGTCCCTTAGTTAATGTTGTTGTATTTATGTTTGTTTTGTAGTCCATTAGTAACTGTTGTTATATTTAATTTTGTTTTGATGTCCCTGAGGTACTGTTGTTGTATTTAATTTTGTTTTGATGTCTCTCAGGTACTGTTGTTGTATTTACTGTTGCTTTGATGTCCTTAGTTACTGTCGTTGTTTTTTCTGTTGCTTTGATGTCCTTAGTTACTGCTGTTGTCTTTACTGTTGTTTTGATGTCCCTCATAATATTTTTAGTTATTTATTTGTGTACAATAATTGGGCGCCATGTTTGTATTTCATCAGTAAATACATTCTTGTTTTGTTCGATTGGTGTTTTTTCCCTTTTCTTCACATCTTTTTAGATTAAGCAATATACTTATACGCCAGTAGTCTTATTTTTGTATTAACAATTGTTTATATCTGATACTGACATACACTTGACCATGTTGTCTTCCTTCAAAGCTGCCAGATCTATCGTCCACACAGTCGGCCGTTGACGCTGTGGTGGCACAGAATCTCACAGGGATTGCCAGTACAGTAAGTCCAATCTACAAATATAAAACATTTAGATATTTGTAAATAAAGGACGCATATCAACTTTTACACTATACACACTTGTCATTTATAATATATATAATTGCATATTTTCTCTTATAAAATAGCGTATACTAAATAGGTTTTAGCATCCCTACATTAATATTTTTCTCTTCTTTTCTCTCCCATTTTTTTTCGTGATATGTTATTGAAAGGAAATGCACGCACTTAAGATATGACACCTATAATCAAACGAAAATGTGTAGGAACAAGATGTTTTGTGTTAAATGATTTTTAATATTATCCATTCAATGGCTCCACGCAACAACCTGAAGAATGAATGGTGTGTGAAAGATCTTGGTGTTTGGCTGACCTCTTCAAAATAGTTTTAGTACCCACATTAGACGTACTGTTTCCAAATCAATGCGAATGCTAGGTTTTATAAAACGAACATGTAAAAGTTTTAAACAAATACCTGTTTTAAGGTCTCTATATATAAGTCTTGTCAGGAGTCAGTTAGAATATTGTTGTAAAATCTGGTCTCTTTACCAAACATCTTTAATTCACCAGGTCGAAGTTGTCCAGCGTAAAAATTTGAAATTTTTATGTTTTAAGGCACAGGTTGACTACAATTCCATGTCTTACGCTGACACTTGTAGGCATTTTAATCTTCCTAGCCTCGAACATAGGCGGGTATTTTTAGACTGTGTATTTCTTTTCAAATGTGTTAATAGTGCGTTTGATTGTCCATATTTAGTCAGCAAATGTGTTTTTTAGTCCCTGGTTGTAATCTACGATCAATTCGTTTTAACCACTTTTACTGCCAGAGAAGTAGAATAAACTTGAGAAAGTATACTATTTTAAACAGGAATCAAAGTAATTTTAACTATCTTGTTTTTGCACCAGACTGTGATATGTTTTGTTCCTCTCTCGCCGAGTTCAAAGTACGGTTAAAGAATATTTGCTAATATTCAATACAGTATTTTTTTCAAGTTTTGTTTCATGTAATATTTACAGGCTAGTTCTGCGCTAGACGGCATAGCGACAACAGTGAACAGCTCGACCGTGACTGTACGAGACTGTGAGTACATTACCTGTAGGGCAGTCTTAACATTATTTTAAGTTTTTATCACGCGACCTCTGTGTTCTAAAACTTTAATTCATAGACATGACATCATGTTATTCAAATAATATTTTAAATTTTTTTTTCTCGTTAAACCGAAAATGATCACTGACATACTGTGTTATTGAAAATATTTTGCGGGGGATTTAATTTCGATATATTCGCGGCAAAACTTGTATGCAGAGATAAAAGAACAGATCTGTTTACTGCCGAATACTTGAGATAAATCACCGATTCAATATCGTCTTATACTTTATTTTGATTAAACGCTTCATCCAAATATAAAAGAACGCTCTTGCGTGCAACTTTTTAACCTGGCCATGTAGCGCGAAATCGAATCCCCGCAAATTGTTCGACCTGCAAAAATTATAAAAACTGAACAGCATTTTTATTGTCAAACCAATATGATGTCACAGCTTATTATTTTTCTAAAGCAGACGACGAAGCCATTTGCTATACGGAATGTTTTCTTTGCACGATTCATACACATTGCTATTATTAAAAACCTAAACATGTACGGGCATTGTGAGAAAAACAGAAACACAGATTTTGTGAATGAGTCTAGAATAATGTAATAACTATTGAAGTTGAAATTTGTTGATTTTTTTTTCCAGCCCTTCAAACGACAATGAATACCTTCAAGGGTACACTCAATACAATGGTAGACGACCTCATCAGAAACCTTGACAGCGTAAGTTTTTATTACTAATTTAACAGTAAAAGTGTCAGGCCATGGTCCGTACAGGTGTATTTCTTGCTCCAGAAATAAATAACCAAAAACATTACATTTGTCAACATTTTTGGAAGAATTTGAGAGATACCTCAAGACGCGTGCTGTTTTAAATGGTCACAGACGACTGTCTGACCGTGTCACAGGATTATATAAAAAAAATATGCTAGAGAATGAGAATGATTACGGGCCAAGCTTTCCTATACTTAACAAATTCAATTACAAATATTTTTGTATTTCTCTTCCTTTTTTTACTTGAATCACATTTGATTATTTGATTATGTTTGGAGGCACGGTAGTCTAGTGGTAGGAAGCCGGGCTCGTGACCGAAAGGTTGCGGGGTCGAGTCACGGCACGACACAGTGTTGTACTTGTTCCAGTTTACTAAGCTGTAAATGAGTACGTGGTTGGGCAGTGCTAGACTTGTAGAATGCTAGCTGTGAACGCCGAAATGGCACCACCGGCTGTATGCTCCCCAGGGAGTTAAGAAAGATACCACGATTAATAATTTGTGAACCGCTTTGAGAAGACCTATGAACTAGGTTGTGATAAAGCGGTATATATGAACCTCGAATTAGTATATGATTATTATTTATTTTATGATTAGCCTCAGGCCAGCTTTGCTAAAGCTAACAAATTCAATTACAAATATTTTCTCTTTCTCTCTCTCTTCTATTTTTCACTTGAATCTTATTTGATTATTTGTTTCATAATTACTCGAACCAATTTGTTGCGAACAGAACAAAAATAATAGCATCGTAATATTTACCATTGCTTCAAATGAATAACAAGTCAACATTTCTAACTTAGAAGAAGAAAAAAAATGAAATTTTGTCAAATTTCGTTTATTGTATATAGAAATATAATTTACGCCATACACATTTACCAGACATTTACTTGCACGAGTTCTTTACTTTACTCATTAACTTATCATTACAGGAGTTTGCAACGGATAAAATAAAGGCAGATATGAAAACTCTGTTTACAACAGCAAAAGACTACGATCTATACAGGTATACTATAACTAGAAACAACAAGGCAGTAATGAAGAATGAAATGTATAGGACTGTAGAATCTTTATATCACTCACACACTGTCCTTTGTTAAGTCTAGTTATGCCATTTAGATAAAGTTGCAGTTGCTTCTAGTTGAAACCCTTAAACCCTGCACAATGTCAGAGCGTGTTTCCTGCTATTTGGGAAGTATTTCAATACTGAGGTCTACACTGTATATAATAATATTTCTGATACACTCAAAACATTGTAAGCGTTAATACATCCTCATTGCTGGTTCTACTAATTTCGTCAAAGATTGACTAAACGAAAAGGTTCATACATTTCTTCTATTGCTAATAACATCATTCATCATTCTGTTTCAAAATGTTTTATTCCCAGGACAAATTGTTTAGGCAACACCCCATATACGTTCATCTGAGCTCCTATCGCACGAGTACATTGCACGTTTAGGTAGATAAAATGAAATGTATCCGCTCGTCTAATGAACGAGTGCAATCTGAGACGTCAGCTGAAAACATATATGTGTTATTGCTTTTATTTTACGATCGTGCTTGATATGACATTACTAGGATATTACCTAATATTTATTTTCATTTTGCTTCCCGAAAACATTTACTAAATTATAACAATGCCGGACAATACGACGTCGAAGTCGAAATAATAACATCAAGTCACCATAGCGTAGATTGGCACTTACCTGTTCGAAATAATGCTTGATTCAATTCATCGATTCGATCATCGATTTTATCTATTTGGGGTAATACAATATCTTGTCTTAAAAAAAATGTGAAATAAAGGACCTTGTATTGCATTGACTGAAACCTATCTATATTACTTCAATAACATTCAGCAGGTATGTCATTGATATACATATAAGAAAGCGAAAGAAAGGAAAACAATGATAAGTATTCAATTTCTTCAAAGTTCCAATATTGTAATTTTGATGTATATTCAATTTGTAAAGTTGTATCGTGTCGGATGTTTTAAAAATTGAATATATATATATAGGACACTGTGCATATTGTTACAGTATCAAATACTTACTTTTATGTTTTATCTCACAGGATATACTTTGGGTATGGTTTGATGGGCGTGTTCTCACTTATACCGCTAATGTTTATAATCGGTATCCTGTGTGGGTGCGCATGCCTGGGAGAGAACGTCCGGCCAACGGAGAGAGGCTGTATTCCTAGTTGTGGCGGCTGTCTTATGATACTGTACGGTGAATTCATATTGCATGTCATATCATAAACACTGTAATTTGTATAGAAAACAGTCAAGAAATTGCATTGATAATTAAATAAGTATTTAGAAATGGTAAATTATAAGTCTGTTAAGACTCTGTTTATACATATATCATCCTCCCTCCATATTTTTCTTTCCGCATTGTTTCCGGGAAAAATGTTTATTTTTAAATGGTTTCATTTTCTTTGTTTCTAATTGATTGTATTGAATGTAATGTCTTGGAACTGTACATATTCGATGTCGTTTAAGACAATTCTTATACTATCTTATGTGTGCAGATAATTTAAAGCCTGGTAAATTTTAGAAAAAATCATTTTTTTTTATATTTTTCTTTTTAATTTTCCCGATCAGTAATCAAGGTTTTGATTATGACGTGTTCATAAAACGACATTTTTGCGTTCTTCGTCTTTAATGTCATTAACCTGATTGACATATTCGTATTTGTTTAATCGTTTCAGAGGCACTGGGCTTATATTTCTCTTGTCCGGGTTCCTGATGCTGCTGACCACGCTCTCATTTATGATTGGTGGTAACTTGGAGAAAATTTGTCAGACACTGATTGACCTTACCATATTCAAAGAGGTGGGGTATACATCCTGTCAGTTTAAACATGTTTTATTGTCATGAATTGTAATAGGATTCGGCAATTGTTAACAAAAAAGTATTGAGGTCTTTCCCTAACATAAGATGATATATACCAACACATTCACGAAGAAAAGGAATATATATACGGAGTTTTATTACTAGTAGAAATTAGTCCCTTATCCTTGACGTATTGTTTATTGATGTCAAAATTATAAAGAGCACTAATACATTCGGCATTGACTGAAGATATTTGTAGATTTCCTTTGAATGTGAAATTGACAGGATGCAAACATTAAAAAAACCCAAAGATTATTGATCTGATTTATATAAATCCCTTCCCCTTTTCTAAGTTTTTTGCGGTCTTTATCATTTATTTTTTGTTAAAATACAATTTTGGTTTACCTGAATTCTATCAAAATGTCCTCAATGGGATATATGCTATCCTAATAACAAATAAGACTTATCATTTCACATTAAATTGTTTCGGAAAGAGACATATTTGTCATGTGCAAATTTGGTGCAGGTAAAAGAATGCAGTGTCTTGAAACAACCAATTAAGTGTGTCAAGAAACCTAAGATCTCTTAGTATTAGCGATTTATATATACAAAAAAGGTTTTAAACGTGTTGTGCTTACTTCTTTATCATTGCGTATTGTTATATTTAACTGGTTTTCTGTTATGTATTTTGTTATTGTAATTTTGTATCATGGTGATTGTTTATCCATGTGTTATATGATGTGATATGGATTTGTATATGTTTCGGTCATGCCTTGAAGTATTTACAAATTACTTTGCACTGCCTCTATTACTTCTCTGCTTATATATTTATATTGTTATATTAAAATATATAAGCAAAGAGGCAGTAACACCATAGAAGACAAAAGAAATAGGCTAATTTACTAAGCAATCCGCCCCTGTTTCAAAACAGAAACATGAACACTTATATATCACAACATATAACAAAGATTAACAATTACTATGAAACAATCCCACAACAAAATACATTAACAAAAAAAACTAAAATAAAAACAGTTGAATGAACGTAGGAAGATAATATATAACAGTAGTTGTTAGTGTAAACACGTTGTAAAAAACACTGTATATTATGATATAAAATGAGCAAAATGGAAGCAGATAGCGAATCATTTATGTTTTTCAGTTTCTGGACGTTGGGGGCCTGACGAGTTTTAATTTGGGGGAAATGTTGTTGGATAACGCGACCATAACCATCAGCATGTACAGTCTACTAATGTAAGTGGTGCTTGTAGTGTATGACCATGTGATCTCATCACGACTAAGTGTATCAGGTTATCGTGCATGAGCAACAATGAATAAAGAGCTCCCCTAATGATTGGTGGCATTGATATTGAACAGTATAATTTATTAGGTTTGGAGATAGTTAAAAAAAAATATCACCATTGGTGACAACACTACCGTACGTTTTCACAATTTATAATGAATATGGTGAAACTAGGTTTTCTGATTTGGTGTTCGATTATGTTTTGTATATTATATATACTTTACACATCTAGGTTACTGTATATATTAAAAGGGAAACGTTTCCTTAATAAGGGTATTTTCAAGTGTTATTTATATGTTTCTGTTTTAATGTTTAAATGGATTCATAACAATCAATTAAACAGTACAAATTTTGAAGCCATCCTCTTGCAATGTGTTATGTTGCAACATCCCGTTTTATTCTGTGAAAAATATGTAGCATTGTCTTGTGCACATATTTGGTAGATATGGGAAGTTGAGAACTGGATTTTTTTTCTAGATTTTATCTTTAAAATGATAAAATCAAATCTGAATATCGTATAACATTTATACATTGTCATTCTGATAGTTGTAATTGTTTGCTCATGTAACTGCATACAAACTGTCCACTTTGTGTCTATAATATTCATACTACTCTAAGGGGAATTTTATTTAGCTATCAGGAGGATCAGTTGAAGTATTGTTTATTTCAGTGGATGTCGGGCCAACAAAGCACCATTCAATCTGCTACACCTTGACGCTATTCTACCTTTGGATAGCGCCCTCAACTACTCACAGGTAAGACGTCTTAGTCAGGGAGAAATATTTTTACTTCCAAGCCTCGTTCCTGTATTGTATACACGCTGAAATGGGAGTGATAGCATTGTTCCTATAATGTACATGCTTATACAAGTTAGTCCTGGACAAATGCAATAATCATCTTCCCAGCTGTTGCTCTGTAATACATAGTTTCGTTTGTTCAACCATTTCTTTTTCCCCGAAGCGCTTTGTTGCCACAGCAAAATCGAAAAAGTGCTATTGTTTTCCGAAACGGCGCCTTAACGCCGTGAAAATAAGTAATCTATTAACGGATAAGATGAAATAAATTGGCAAAAGGTTCTAAGCCACTCGTATGAGAAGCATCTTCTTACGTTTCATCTTTGTTCCTTTTTTCGGTACGTATAGCGCTTTTCCCCCTCATATCATACCACAGAAAGGCATTTCAAGAAGCACGGAAATCAATGGCTTCGAAAGGCGACAAAAGCGAAAAGTCGAAAAACCAAAGTCAGCCACCGCAGTTATTAATTCTGGCCTTGTTGCTCTAACTACCTTCTTTCTATGTTAATACGGTTTACAAATGACCATGCCCCTTTTTATCTAGGATTTGATATACGATTTCAGAATTGGTCATACAAGAGTACTTTCATTTCTAGAATATAGCAGGATGGCATACGTTAGGTGTTAAATGAGGGGTAATTGCACCATTACCTGTAGCAAAAAAAATACCTTCTCATCAGCGCAAGTCAGGCGGGATAACGTTATATATTTTATGGTTAACAAAACAGAAAGAAATCTGGAAAGATTGTTGTGCATTTGTTGTACATTTCAGTACCTTGGAGACATCGACTCTCAGTTGAATGACATGACCAACAATGTGGATTTATCCAACTTCAAGGTACTCACAACTGACATGCAGAACAGTTTAAACGACTTCAAAACCTCGGGCATAGACTCGATAGACTTTGGAACTATGAATTCAACGGTGAGTAGCCTAATGCTGTATCATATGTATCGAATAACCAGCAAATGAATAATAGCTTTACTTAACTTGTACCATTATAACATGCAATGTAAAACAAATACTGTGAACTGGAAATTTTCGCCGCAGTTTTTATTTTTTTCCCCCTCCTTAATGACGACGACTTTATCATGACAGCGAATTTTAGTATACAACATGCTACATATATATAAAATACATGTGAACGGTGAAATTAACAATAGGCGAACATTGATTTTATAGGTCCAAGTCAAATATTTAACTGGACGAAAGTTGTCCAGTATATCATATAGTCTTTAATATTGTAAAATAATTCAGATACATTGCGCATAACAATCCGGGCCAACGAGTAATTTATATTGGTTGATTGAACTCATAATTCTTAATCGTTATATAACTTTGATGTTGTCATCTTGTAAGGTAGAACTGTAATTGTGACTGTTAAATAATATTATTTTATTTAATCAGTATGTTCCATTTTAGCAATAAATTTGTACTGACATACATTACAACAATGAAGTCACTGAATTAAAATAGAATGTTTGCAGCAGCGAAACAGACGCTGAAGCGTTATAAAGTTCCCATTTTGGTATTTGGTCCCAATTCCAAAACAATTGGATATTAGACCTAATTTTGCTGAATATTTGAGTTATTCAGAAAATGGTGCGATGATATGTGGATAATGTGATCCCCAAACGCAGGGACTTTATTTTCCTTAACTTATATGTATTTTGTTTTATAATAGAAATAAAACAAAACGCCGAAGACTAAATTTCGTAAATTTAGTCTTCGGTGTTTTGTTTTGTTGTTTATGTTTATACGGTCACATGGACGTTTAATTGTTTTTATACCGCTATGCATTTTGATATAAACTTGGGTATTATATGTACACACAGAGTAAAATATAATTTTGACTTTCCTTATGTTTGTCTTTGATGTTCAGGTTTCTTTCGAAATTGCAAATACATGTGACTCAATTAAATATTGACCTAATGGTAACGTTTGTAACATTTATAGTTTTTCATATTTACAGCTTGCCCAAAGTATCACGTCAGTTGACTTCACATCGCTCATCTCTTCGATGACGGCTATTGAAAGCCTATGTACAGGAACCACACAGGTAAGCTAAATGTTCTGGCACCACACAGGTAAGATCAATGTGCTGCTGTGTATATTTTATGTATAACTTATACATATCGGAGTCGTTATAATAATTACTTCAAATTGATAATCGAATTCAAACTAAGAGGTATGAAATGTTTGAGTCCAAGTTTTGTTATTTACTATCAGAAGATTTCTATACAAAAACCAAGAAATGAAACAATTTATTTGATTAAAACTTGCTTCCAATTTGCATATTCACCAGAAAAGTAGATTTTGATATTAATCATCGTTCATTACAATAATACCCTTCGTGTATAATACCAGAAGTAGCTCTCATCCGGGCATTTCAGATAACCTATTATTTTGAAAAAAAAAATCAAAAGTATGAGAGATTCAGTCAGTAATTTCCGGAAATATGCGTTATTCATGATGTCTTTTGTCGTTGTGTTGACTCCGTAGTATTTGTTTGTGTTTTAACTTGTCTTGTTTTTTTCTTTTTAAAGTTGTATGTACTATGCATTCGGTAATAGATAAATATTCCAAAATAAGTAAAATTTCATTTAATTATGATATTATTTGTGATTAAGCTACTACAGGCAAGCAAAGCTGAGTACTGCCTGTATTATGTTCGGCTCCTAATAATATTGTTTTAGTCAAGATGGCAGACCCATATATCGACAGCGACAACTATAAGAGATGTGGAGATACCAGCTGTGGAATCGGCTAAGGTAACTGTTTTTCTGGCATGACTGAAGCTTTGATAAATCATTTCTAAAAAGAAAACCATACCTTGCCGGACTATTATGAGAAAATTAAAGATGAAAATATAAAGAAATATTAGTTTTTTGAGTGTTAAAAAAAATACTGGGGCTAGACCGAGATTCGAACCTCGGACTTCAGATTGATATACTTAATATACTACCGTTAAATCCGATTGCACTATGTGCCCAGTTGTGCTGCGGTCATATCCAAGCGGAAGTTAAAGGGAGGTTACTGCATACAGAAAAACACAATGCATTGGAACGGTGATCCTTAAAGGGATGGACCTTTAAGAATTTTTATTTTTCTCGCGGAGTTTAAATAGCACTTATGTTTAACATCACAAGTTCTGTTTTGCTAATTTTTTCTTGTAAGTGTAACTGTAATTTTTTTTTAATATTTTTCCTAATTTTTTTTATTGTGCACAATAAGGTTTTTGAAATTGAATGTTGGATATACGGTAATGGGTTTTATGCGAAATAACAAAGAGTATTCATAATTATGCTTATGGAAAGGAACATGCATACTCAATACGAGTGTGTGGTTTTTTTTCTAACATGAATATATATTTCGCATACTGTTGTTATTTAAGCATAGGCTTTATATTATAGAATAGTTATATTTAGTATCTTATTGCGTTTCCTCTTTTTGATTATAGACAGCCCTACAGACATCCTTAAGTGCTCTGGAGAATTCCATAGGAGGGGTCACAGTAAGTGTATGATGCAAAATAACACATTTCTTTTTTATGACAACTTGTGTCAAAGATAATAAATATATTCTTGTATATAATATTTAATGGTGTTCTCAGTAATAACAAACATGTGTCACGAGTGCGGCTCAAAATATTAACTACGCGACTGAAATACATTGTTATTACTGAAGACACAATTTAATTTTCTATTTATTACATTTATAAAGCATAAAACAAGAAAAAATCAATGCATTAAAAAGGGCGGGAATCAGGAGCGTAACAATTAGCGCAATATTCTAATGACTGCGCGCCATTTTGAATGGGATACTCAACGCAATTCCAACGTTTTCTGCTTTTTGCTGGTATGATTGCTTATATTTTTTTTTTAATTGTAAATAAATATAAATCCTTAAGTGTGTGTACCAAACATTTACCATAACAACCACTTATTCTACCGTCGCTTCGTTTGAATCTCAAAACTCGCTGTCTTTAAATGCATCGAATAGGATCAGGATCCAATACCAAAAAGTGATATTTTCGCACTGTGAAAATATCCCTTTTGATATTTGTCACAGAGTGAAAGATATCAGTTTCATCAAGATATCTCACTGGCAAAAACGTTCTTCTCACCACCTTTTGCACACCAAAAAATCCAGTTTCATTGTAACAAATGTTCTGTTAACGACGACTTTTTTTTATCATTTTATATCTTAGAGAGATTTACATGCTTGCTCAGATTTGGAGTTCGGGCAGGAGTTTCATTTTGTGCTTTGTTATTGATTTTTTTTGCGTTTAATGGGTTTCTGTTATCATATTTTTCTATATATAATATATTGGTTTTTCTTCTTGTGTCTTATATATATTTGTTTGAAAACATTTTTCTTCTAACGTTCTAAAATCGTTTGCCCCCAGGCACAAATTGACCACGTGTTGGCTACAGCTGCTGAGGCAGATAACCAAATTCAAAACAACGTCACTTCCGTGTTGTCATCAGCTGCTGTTACCTTCAAGGATCAAATGCTGTCCTACGTTGATTCGTATATTCTCAAAGTTCGTGACATGGTAAGATATTGTTTGTAATTATTTTCTTTTTTTAATATTTGTCATTTTATTGATATTGTTTAAATTATAGAATTATCATCATAAAAAGATAATCCTTATCATTAAAAATGTGAATCCTCGGTGCAGTGCAATGTTTTTCCAAGGTAAATGGAGATTTAATTAAGGGAATTAATTGATTGGGATATATTCCAACATGTATATATCTGACATTCAACAGAATATAAGTGACTTGTTAAAAATATCATTGTTTTGGAACATTTGTTAAGGCGTTACAACCACAAGTCGTTTTCTGTTGTGACGTCACAATCTACTTTGTCTCATTATAAGTAAATATGTGAGTGTTCATACTGACATTGGTAGATATACACAATGACTTAATACAAGATACTTAACTGAATGTATTCAATGTTTGCAGGTGTATAACGACTTGGCTAAATGTCTACCGCTTTGGACTCTGTACGAGTCTATGACAACTATGTTGTGTAGTTACACCGTGGATGCATTAGTAAGTGTGAATCATGCTGATGTTTATTTAATTTTACATCAGTGATAGCTATAACGTAAGATGTCAGAGATTATATTTTACGATTGCATTTATTTTGTAATGTCTTCATCCGTTGCTTGATAAAGTACACAAGTGACAACATACCCCTTGATCAATAACGTAATGTGGTTACTAGGTCATCTGCGTGTTTTCGTGATATTACTTTCAAGCAATTAATCGCGAGGATTGGAATAATGACCAATGAATAGGTTCCCAAAATAGTGATATTTAGATTTAATGGTTCTTCCTTAACAATTTTATGTTTTTCCACTTTTGAAGCTTTCTGCCTCTACCCATTTGTATTAATCGGCTACAGGTGATGCCCATATAATGTAAATGTTTTTAACTTTCTGTGCATAACCAGTAAACGACTTTTTCGCTAGTGGTATTTTATGATAAAAAAAACCTCTAAAATGTATTTTAGTTAATAGGTAGTTGATAATAAGGCTGTTGTAATTTCAGGGTATGTTACATTTTAACTTCACTAGTAATTGATCATTTTCTTTAACACAGAGTGTGTTGATTTGGTGTATTCGATCATATTTTTTTCAAACAATTTGTTGTAAACCAACCTCACACATTCATGGTTTCGAACACAGAAAATCTTTTATTTCAACAATAATATGAAATATTGGTTATGAAGTGATAGGTTGGGTACTCGTTAAAAAAGGATACTGTGATATTACCAATTCGGGGGACCCAATTCCACTTTTTTTTCTTTAAATGTGACTTGAGTTTCTTGTCCGGAAAAAAATTGTGTTAATTTGTACTATTACCTTTTTTTTTTACACAGAACGGATTCTGGTTCGGTCTCGGTTGGGGTTTGTTGTTTGCTATTCCGTCTGTTGTGATGGCTGTTAGAGCGTCAAAGTATTACAGAAAAATGAACGAGGATGAAGGCTATGACGAGTACGTAAATTCCTCTTGTTTATTTTCCCGGAAAATGTTGTCACTAAGTTTGATTCTCATAAACTGAGAAGTAGCGTAAACAGTTTTAAATGAATTTGGTTGCAAAGAAAATATATATATTAATAGGGAATATAAGATATTGTAATAATACCATAAACAAAATTATGTAATAATTATAGTTCTTGATGATTTATGCGGTCAATATGTTGCAGTTTGAAAATGGTATGCTTAGATAATATGTATTGAATACATGTGATATGATGTGTTTTGATAATTATGTTTTGAAAACAACACACGAGCCGTCTCGCAATATTCTACATATTCATATTAATATTTGTCTTTAATATTGAAGAAATTATATTACTTAATGAACGTGTAAATTTGTGTACTTTCCTATCGTTACAGTGGGGTGAAACCTGAAAATGAGGAGTAAGTATTATTGAAATGCTTAACCCTTATCGATGTTTAATTCGGCTTGATCTTTGCGAGGGTTAAGTATACTTTATGAAGACATTAAGATATATTAACGAAATACCTGTTTAAACAAAACCTCTGTTACCAAAATACTCATGTTATAATTTCTGTTTAACAGAAGTTTTAACCTATGTAATCTAAAAGATCCGGACGTTCTCAATTCTAAATGAAAATACTTGTCTCGGAATGGTATTTGATGTATTGATTTGGTTTTCAATTAATATAAACTGGTATAGTGTATACATATATATATATGACAGCATTTGTACTTTTATTGAAATGCGAGATTGAACAATTTGGTTTGTGCCTTGTCAATAAAACAACAACAAAAATACTGAGTGTCCACAAACTTGTTATCGAACTCAAAATCGATAAAAATATAGCAAAATATGAACAAAGGAAAGCATCTCATGGAGACTTTTTTTTAAAAGTACAAGGAACACAGAACCAGTTGTGCCAGCAGTGTAAGCGTCTTCTGCTTCGTCGATGTCTTTATAGTCAAAGTTAAATTCAAGTAATGACACGTTCTCAAGAAAACATATCGTATTTTACGGGGTATCACTATGCTTTTCCTTTTGTATTCATGTCTCATCGTTTCCTCTTTTGTCTTTTTGATCGACTACGGACTTTTTTCTTTTGTAGTGATGCCGTGATACAATTTATTCTATTCTATAACAAAGCAAAAATGAAAAAGTGACTTTTTATCAACAACTTTTAGCTCAGTATATTACGATTGTTAGGTCAGTGGCTAGAAGCTTTTGTTTGTGAGAAGTTCTTGCATTATTTATTATAAAGTATCATATTGTATGTATGCAAAATCTTATTTTTCAGCATCGACTATTTTGAAGTACGCTACAACGCAATGAAAAAGTGAGTACTGTATAATCATATGAAATTAGATTTTTTTTTTCAGTCTGCCCTATTACTTAAAATTTATTATAACTCCTTACATGTTCAGTTTGACACTTTTTCTAACTTACAGTATAACATCCTACCTTAGTCTCAATGTAAACTCCTTACCTTATTTTCAGTGTTACTCTTTACCTTGCCTTATTACTGACACTTCGATAATCTCAGTGTTTTCAGGATGACCCTTACTGTTCTTTCAGCATTACGCCTTATACTACTTTCAGCATGACGCCTTATCCTACCTTCAGTGTGACTTTCTGTCTTACTTTCAGTTTGACTCCTTACCTTACTTACTGCCTGACTCTTTACCTGACTTGAATAATGTTGATATTTAATTAAATGAAATATGTCAGCCCACACGATAAAAGCGTTTGCATGTGTTTGAAATTTGCCGTGTTGGTAGACTACGTTGGCAGCATAATTTCGAAAATGCAATTATTTATAAATAATATGAAAAGGTTAAACAAATATGTTAATTTAATGGAAGTCATCCACTTCACTCATTATTATCATTGCAACTTTGCAGGTACAAAAACAGGAAAGTGACGCCGGATTATTATGACTGATAATGCCTGTCATGTCTTTGCTGTGGACCTATAACTTCTATGTGCATGAAGTAACAGAAACTACCTGCATTAAATAATATCATGTTTTTCTGAATATTTATTTTGAGCAAATATCATCGTTAAAATGTATCATCTGTGTCATATTTCCGGTTTTCAGAGATGTTAAAATATCTAGGCTATGATTTATAGTACGTGGATGATAAAAATATGTTAATACTGTTAGTTTGTTGTATGAAATTAAAAATATTATAATAGATAACCCATGGAAACATCGTGTTCCTCTTTTAGACCTTAGTAAGGTTAACACTTGTATATGAGTAATGTTGAATTGTTGTTACAAATCCTTTTATCCATCCACGAGTACAGAGAACAATTCCAGCTGACTGTATCGGTCTTTTACGAAGTGAAAGAAGAACAACTGTAAACTCTGGAGTATCTCGAAAATTTGGCGTTTTTCTTTTAGTAATTGTGTGGACTCATAAAAGTTGATGGTATTTTCTATTCGAATAGTAACGAAATATATGACAGATAATATATTTACTTTTGTTACGTTAAATTCTTTTCATCGCATTTTTGTTTATATAGGCCTTTACACAATAGAAGCTCAATAAATCTTTTTTTTACCTTACATTTGATTATCATTTTGAATTCAAAATTTCTTCGATCCTACATTTCAATGTCAGCATCAATATATTCCGTCTTTGCGTATTGCAGAGTTACCTTCTCTTGTGAGCAGGTATTGATTGTTACGTCATTGGTTTGTGCGAGAAAATTACGTCGTTTTCTCAAAAATTGATGACGTTACTCTCACAAACAAGTGACATAACAATCAATACCTGCTCCAAAGAGAAGATAACTCTGCAATACGCAAAGACGGAATAGACCCTCGACAAGCTTATTTTGGTTTTAGTTCTTAGTTATTGACTTGCAAAACTGTATTTGTTTCATTGTAAATATCTGTTGTTAGTATTTCTAGAATATATAGAGTTCATTCTGTTGTTTGTGTTAAAAAATATTTAGTTTATTTTGATTGCTCTATTGTTTGTAGTATTGTAAAAAAAAAATGGTCATTGTATTTTGTCTGTTGTTTGTACTTCTGGTATATATACAATTCATTGTTAAAGTTCACTTGTTTTTACATATAAATTATTGTTCAATGTTAATGTTCTTTTATTTGTACTTCGGAAATATTGTTTTGGTTATTGTTATTAAAATTTTGTTGTTTCAGCTCATAAAATATAATTAGTCAGTTGTTCACGTTCTGTTGTTTATACGTATGTGATATATAGTTTATTGGTAACCTTCTATTGTTAATACTTCCGAACTATAGTCACCTCATTGTTAACAGTTTGGTCCAACTCAGTCACTGACAAGTCATCTAAAAAGACGGAATGACGTAAAATTACAGTGCAGTATATTAACAACTGTCTTGAAATCCTATCAGATTCGTTTATCAAATTAATTCGCAAAGATCACATTTTGAAAATTTATATTAGCTACAGGTTAAAAAAGTTTGAGTAACTGTAGGATATTTTATATTTATAATTACTAGAAATGAAATGAATACTTCGATGCGTATCAGATACCAAGATGAACATATTGTTTTATTATTCTTTAAAAAAAACTCACGAAAAAAACTAAAACCCACAGCACATATAAGCACTAAAGACCTTTCCCTTTATTATCAGATTTTGATATAAATTCTTTAAAATACTTTTAATCTCCGTCACGAAAAATCAGAAGGCGGTGATCTCCCTCTGAAAGCAACGAAAATACAAGTTAGATTATGAAATTGTTAATATTAAAAAAAAAGATTTTAATAGATTGAATCAGCATCTCGATCGAATGCTCAATACATGTTCTGATACTCTTATAAATGGAATAATGTTGATATCTAGACAATAAATGAATTCTCAACAAAATGAAATGGAAATAAAACATGGAAATATGTATAAAATGTGTTTGCTTTTCATTTCAAAATACATTGTACCAATCAGATACATGTATAGAAAAATGTTAAATACGGGGTATTCTATATTGTTATACAATAGAGACAAAAGTAAAAAAGAGAAATACATTACTTCATCCATTATCAGACAGAAAGCGGAAGTTTACACCTGTGGTGTTAATTGAATATATTGAACAGATTTTTTTCTCTCTTCTAAAATATATTTCTATTTTTTTTAATTTTTTTTTTTATATCAAACATTTTTTTTTGGAAAAGCATTCCCCCCACCCCTTCTCTAACATAGGATCATCTTCAAACACAAAACATATTTCTTTCGATTTGAACGATTTTTCAAAAATGTCCCTTAGTCTCATTTTGGGTCCTGAAATAGTATTTTCATAAAATGTGAAACGTTGAAACTGGTAGAAGAGACTGACACCGTTTATGACATGCATGTGTACAGAGAATGACTAGAGAATACATATAGTTGTTCTTGTTCCATCTAACCCAGAATTAGTAACATACAATAAATAATGTAGCATCGATATATCAGCTTTTGTCATGAATTAGTTCACAACTATATACTTTAATCATAAATTTATATTACTACTATACATGATATACATACTACATATATTTGTAAGAGCATTTTAATGTCTATAATTTATTATGTTTAGTAATTGTTGTTCCAACACTGGACATCAATCTACATCTACTTACAGACATATATAATATATCTAAAAAAACAAATGTGGTATATTTTTTATCAGTAATAAATACTGATAGGTATCATATATATATATATATATATATATTATTGTTTTACCGACGATATCTTTTACAATTAGCCATTAACTATCTTTGATGGTATCCATTATCAATAGCGAACCGATTTTGTGAACGATAATTAATAAAAAAAAATAAAAAATTAACGTTTCAAAGTTTTGATAGGTACATCCACATGTTGCTTTAGTTAAATAATGTTTCTAACACGTCGAGTTTCATTCCTTTGATCAAACCTAAGTGGACGAAACGGACACATGGTGCTTTAAATCAACGTACTACGTTTCCAAATGATTGCTTCCTGCTTCGCATTTCAAGCGATTATTTTCAGACATTTGCACATAATTGTTTGTAGGGTTTCAGAACGCTTTGTTTTGGTTTCAGTTCCTACAGTATCGTTAGGATCGATAATGAGTTCTGAATTTGTCCTCGTGTCCTGACGATGTGCCGTTTTTTTCTGTTTTTATCTTATCAACATCAATATCGATTGTTTCGTAGTCTAAACCTCCACATGTTAGTACGTTGTCAGGGTGAGATATGGGTTAGATATCGGAAACTCAACATTTCTTGCAACTCCTAATCTAAAGATTTTTCAAATACGAAATATGCATCTGATTTTCTAATGCTACTAATATAATTCAACCTTAAAAAGTCAATATAAACACTTTTTAAGATGAATTTTATGAGCTGGATATAATTGTATACGCCAACTAAACGTGTATTCTATACGATGTTTACCAAATTCCTTTATCTCAGCACTTGTCTGAAATTTGTACAGGTTAACGTCTGTTTATGTATAATAAGATTCCATCTAAAACCTCACATTAACCATCACTTATGTTTATTAAAGTTTCAGTAATTACATTCGACACAGCACAGTACAATTAAGTAATTAAGTTAAACTAAATCGAATGTTAAGTTAACAAAATCGAATATTAAGAAGTTAACAAAATCGAATATTAGGAGGTTAACATAATCGAATGTGAAGAAGTTAACATAATCGAATGTTAAGAGGTTAACAAAATCGAATGTTAAGAAGTTAACACAATCGAATGGTAAGACCTTACAAATTGCTACACATGCAAGCGTCAGCGGCGGACATTTTAAATGAAAATAAAATACTAAACAGAACAAGAGGTCCATTGGACCTGTATCGCTCACCTGGTTGTATATATAAGTCATTACAACTGAATGCATTAGTACATCTTTACTTTCAACTAATCAGGGGCCTCCGTTGAGTTGCCATGTTAACAGATTTCGAATATGTCATATTACAGGGTGTAATTAGACAATACTTTAATTTTCAATCAACTATAAGCTTTTATAAACCTAGAAACCAATTTTTAACAATTTAAGAAAACTACACCAGAGAATAGGAAATCTAGCTGTACCATTTCTTAGGACCGCAGGGGTCAAATCATCCTCATTCAATTAAGAAATGTTTGTTCTTCCTCAATAATGTTTTTGACCAAATTTTGTACAATCCACTCAGGCAATTAGGGGGTATTAGCGTCTTAAAGCAAAATATTAGATAATTTTCCTCTTTGGGGCCCGGCCTTCCTAGCCCAAGGGGTCGAACCAGCCTCATTTATTTCAGAAATTATTGCCCTTTCCTACTGATGCTTCAGACTAAATTTGGTTGAAATCCTCTCTGATGTTTAGGAGGATATGCGTTTAAAAGCAAATTTAGCTAAGTTCCCCTTCAGGGCGCCGACCCCCTCACCTCAGGGGGGTCGAACCAACCTCAGTTATTCAAGAAATGATTGCACTCCATTACTGATGCTTCAGATTGAATTTGGTTGAAATCTTCTCTGGCGTTTAGGAGGAGATGCGTTTTAAATCAAATTTAGCTAAGTACCCCTTCGCCCCCTGACCTCAGGGCTTGAACAACCTCATTTATTCAAGAAATGATCGCCCTTTCCTTCGGACTAAATTTGGTTGAAATCCTCTCTGGCGTTTTGCAGGAGATGCGTTTTAAAGCTCCCCATCAGGGCCCCGCCCCCTGGCCTCAGGGGTCGAACAACCCTCCTTTATTTAAGAAATGATTGCCTGTCCATACTGATGCTTCCCTCCAAATTTGTTTGAAATCCTCTTTGGCTTTTAGGAGGAGATAGGTTTTAAAGAAAAAGTTGATGACGGACGACGGACGTTGCGCCACGGCATAAGCTCACTATGGTCCTTCGGACCAGGTGAGCTAAAAATGGAAATACTTAACCTTTTGTAAAAATAATCTGTGCCGTGTAATTAAAAAGGGTTTAGGAGGAAACTGAAATGCAAGGGTGGGGTAAGAGGGAGTTACTCATCGTTTTAACGTTTTTAATATGACTATATACTTCACATTTGTAATTTATATATTAACAGTTACATTCCATTTCAAACGTATCTTTTTGCAAAATAGTTTAAATCCTTGGTCCATGTACTGATTTATTAAAATTTCTAAATATTGTAATATATGTTATATGGTTTTACTGGCTACAACGAAACAAGGGTATGATCATTGTATGCAGAGAAGAGTAAGAGAGTACATCAATATGATACATCGAGCCACAAATTATGAAGGAAGACAATTTTGTTTATAATTTGTTAGAAATGCGAGTATTATAAATACCTTCCCTGAGGAAGTCACAGTTATGCCATGGTCAAAGTTACGGACATTTTTTTTCGGATAGGCGGTTTGGTGCCGCGATTCCTGAGTATAAGGCCAGCAAAAGGCAGGAGTCAAAAATGGCCCTCCTTCGTAACTTGTGTTTCTACATATCCAAATAATATAATCACCACGTATCATATGATACTAGTATGTGTTTATCCAAAGCTTCGAGTTACTTGTCGTAATATATATCTAAATATCATACGAGTTTTATTTATTTGTTCGATATATGTAGAATAAGTTAACTATTAGTTATAAAAGACACTAGGGCATTTTAGCTATGCATATGGAGATAATTGTTGGAAGGGTAGTAAAGGATGATGTAAATTATTAATTATTATTACATAGGAGATTTCTGTTAATTGTTACGAGGAGGAAGACAGAAAGACCCATACTTTAGTTTAATGGTTATAGAAAGTATATTAGTGATTCCATATCAATATATATATAAAGAGAGATAATAAATGTATAGATTAGAGGATGGATATGATCAGGAGCTTACCATGAGTCAGGACTGGGATTCATAGCGAACCATGATTCGTTAAAGGTGAAAACATTACGGGTGTTGATTCACAGTCTTTTTACGATTCTGAGATGATTTCTGAGGTATTACATAAATGAACACATGAAGTCAAGAAGAGAAAACTTTGTGCTCACAAAATTCAGTAGTATTTTACTTTATTTCTTCAATGATATTATGAAAACTGACATTCAGGATTAGATGAAAAGTGCAAATGTACATGACAGGTGAAATGGATTGTTGCGTGACTTTATTAACAATGATATACCCTGAATACTCTTAGTATTCCAGCATTTAAATGTACCGATATTTTAACATGACACCTAAGTGTTTGGTTTCATTACATACTTCAGAATTTCGTTCAGATAATGATTTGGTATACATTAAATATACAAGATATGAATTTAAAAGTTCGGAAAATATGTCAAATTAATGATAAAGAAAAACGGCCGAAGATTTAATTTTGAGTAATTTTCTAACCAAAATGGATTGTGTTTATTCATTAATAGCTATCTCACGTTCCTCTGTGTTTATATATTTACATATATATAGTTTATTTTTGCAATTCACACCTGAGTAACTCCGAATTCCTGCATGGTTTTCGTCTCCATCTCTCTCTGTTTAATGGGTATGTCTTCTTTGATTTTGATTTCTAGTGGGGTTCCCTGAGAGCATTCCTCAATGTCAAACACTCCGCCACAACCCCTGAACACCCACCATTCGGTTCCGTCAGGACCGATTCCATACTTTTCTTTAGCGGGTTCACACTTGTAATATGAATGACGCTCAATCAATGTCACATTCCTGATTATAGAATTTTGATAATGGGACTTCATATAGAATGGCTTCTTAAATAATCCCTCTGCGCTACTGAGGTATTTTATACACTCCCCTGCAAAGAACAAAACAAGAGCTTTTAATACATCGTACTAATTAGGTACAAGTACGTTAATCAAAATAACATAATTATGAAGTAAAGAGTGACCTCCTGTTTTGTTTGATATTAATATCAGCGTGTTACATTACGATCATCAGTATGCATGTACCTTGTAGTGTCATCTCTTCGGTTTAAACTATGAGAGCGTACTTGAATTTGACCTAGATCTACATGACCTGCGTCGACGTTGAAGAAGACGCTTACCATTTCAGAACATATGGTCTTATTTTCTTTGAAATTGTGCATGTTTTATACTTCATAAAAAACTTGCCCTTGTTTCATCGATTTTTATCTTTTTTACACTTCGAACAAGATGATTTTAGAATGATTTCTTTATGAAAAAATTGTAGTTATCTGAAAATATTTTCCCTGTTCGGGCTCCTTATCAAATATTTCAATAATTAAAGGGTTCTATATGTATCATGAATTACACTAAATATAATTGCATTAATCAGCTTTAATGTTCTAGAATCAAATTACATTTTTCAAGATTGCCGATAAAATTTCGCTTATATATTATTTGCGTATGTTCTCTGACCTCAAATTGTTTTTGAAATAAATAGTTCACAGAATTTATTTTATCACCAGGAATATAAGGCATATTCGCCTCGACCCAAGGTAATTTCATCTAAAATGGGGTAGCCTGAATTTCAATATGTTCTAGAATCCTTAGTTTAAAAAGTAATAAGGGTAGCCGTTTTATTTCCTCTCCATACACTGTTTAATTTAAAGAATATAAATGGATGTCTCTAACATCATCAAGAAAGAACCTATATTATGCATTACTGTTCTTACTAATGTTCAATGATAAACTAATTATTTTAATTTACATATCAAACATGTACTTTTTTTCTTCATACATCAATCGATATATAAACTAACAAAAACATTACATAAGAACTTATAAACATTAAAGTTATGATTATTAATACATTGAAGGGGGAACAACTCATATTTGTTTTAAAGAACTGTCGCATGATACACATAACAGTAAGAAATCAAGGGAACACCAACAAATAAGTGCACACCACCTATAAAGTATAACGTTTTACCAACTAACTGACTTATTAACTGAAACATGCATGCCCGATTCAAAATATTTTTTTTGCTCTTTTTGAAACATCAAATATTTGTTTTTACATGACATCAGCTTGACAGACTTTGAACAAACTGGTTCTGTAATACAAGTTTTATCTTCATATGAACTGACTGTATTTTGACGTATTGTATCACACCTTACCTTGAGCTTCAACAACTACAAGTATGACTCCAGCTAATAGAAGCCATAACACTGGCGAATGGATGACGCGCATGGTGTGGAAAGGATCTGTAGAAAGGAAAAACAAGCATGAGAATACTTCGTTTTCTTGATTTGTGAATGAATGCAACAATGTTGGCGAAGAGTTAAGGTGAGCCACACAATGATTTAAAGTAAGACACAAAATTTGGTAATAGATACAGCTTGCCAAAAATGCATTACACTGCACTATACAGTACGTCCTTTTAGGACACGTCGGTGATGCTAGGGGCTAAAAAGGTGGAAAATTATATTTTTGTCTCAACTACTTTAGAAACAAAAGAGGAGGTGCGAAAAAACCCGCTTATTTTTAGGAATTTCACAAATTTGAGGAGAACTGGTTGATTTCAAATTAAGTAACGCATAAAGTATGTATACTATCTATTCACAATGACTTATTCAGTCTGGATACTTCTTATTAGTAACAATTCCAATATATTCACAGCGAACTTTTGGTAGAAAGTCACATGTATTACTCACGAATAAACTGTAAAATTAAAAAAAAAATGTTATGTATAATTTCTAATTTAAATTCAGTGTTTTAATTTAAAATTGAGAAACTTTGATTTAATGATAAAATTAATGTTAAACAAAGCCATATGGTAATTAGTGCAAAAGAGTACTGTATCAAAGCTGTGTGTTAGTCGTTTGTATCATTGTAAAGCGTCAGTATATAACTGACTGGAAATTAGTCTGACCCCTAATGTAATATTTATGCATCCAGTTGACAGTAATTTAGTTCGAATAACACAGGTCAAGGTCATTAATACAAATATTAGAAAACATTGCCCCTACACCCTCATGGGTTGGATCGTAATCAGGTGGAGGTCAATGACGTGCGAATATGACGTAATTTCAATTTGAGTTTCACAATGTTCTCCGTCAAATGCAGTTCTGTTATTTTAACGATTATCTTAAGTGTCATATTGTTAATGATAAAAACATTATAATAGATATCTAATATAACGATTAAGGACTTCCACTTCGGTGTCATGTGGTTCATCCTCGATATCCAGGGGTTATGCTCACTTTCGCTCTCTGCACTCCTGGAATATGTCATAGCAGAATGGAAGGCTCAGTGTGCGCTACTTTGTAGATGAGACAAGAAGACTTGTTCGATCCTTTGATGTACATCAAAAGAATATCGCGGTCGCGTAACGTGTTGATTGGCTTTGAAGTCGGGTGTCGCTCCTTTGTAATCTTCGAAGGAAACGTATCAACATAGCGATTGGTCAGTGGGTTTTTACTTGAGACCAATCAAACAGCTATCTTTGTGCCTTCAGTTTTGCTATGACGTATCCCAGGAGTGTAGTGAGCGTAGCCCCTGGAGTATCGAGGATGCTTGTGGTTATAAGGACATGAAATTGTCTTTGCCAAATGTAGTTCTTTTCTTTTAACTGGTTCTTAAGTTGCATTTTGTTAAATGATGAAAACAGTATAATATTATTTTAGATATAACAATTATAACCCCTGGAATTTCGAAGATGATGCTGTAACTACTGAGTAAGATTATTTTATGTTCCTAAACGCTAAATATACCATTGTAAAGCATCTTTTGTTTCTATAACCATAGTGATTAAGTAATAATTTTGACAAGTAACATGACCAAATTCCTAATGATGAATGGGGGAATATTACATATGAATACAATTAACCCATTGAAATATTTATATCATATAACGATAATTAATTACAATGCACAATGGGGTTCACCAGGTAACGAAAAGGTCACCGGGAAGTGTATGTCAGTACATGATATTTATTTAATCACCTGAGTGGATATTCTAACCACAGTGTTTTGTGGTCACACTCCACGTAGCAAGTGACCCAGTGATCTAGACAATATACGTAAAGCCATAATTTGTTAAATCGTTAAGGCTAAGATATCAATTATACAAAACAATTCATTAACATTAGCGTGTCGAATGAAATTACCATCTATAATAACTAATTACTTCAGTGGCACATTTACATAAAGTCATATGTTTCAGCGGAATCATGTGCTTATTAAAACTGAGCATGGGTCAAAAGGTCAATATTTGAACCACGATTGTTTGCTGCCCCAAACGTTTCTACGGGACATGAAATTCCTGTAACGTTTTGTAAACATACGTTTCACTTGCCTACGTGATAATTGACATGACGAATTAAATGACATGTCCGTGTCAATGGAAGGAAATACATGAACAATATGATAAGCTTTACTCTCGGTGTTTTTGGTGTTGAAAATTTGACCTACGTAAATAAACTATTATGCTTATTAATAAAAAAGGTTGTGTAAATATGTTCGGAATGTAATGTAAATAATGTTTAATTACCAGATTCACTTCATCGACAGATTAACTCACTCGGAATACTTTCCGAGTAACTGGTTACTGATATTCGACCGGTTTGAAAATCCTAGTATTAATATAACAATAATATGTACCTGAAAGATATATATTTCATTGTGGATTTTCAAATTAAAAAACAGCACTTTAAATCATATATGCGTTTAAATTCACCGACTGTTTCATACATTACATACCTGTAAATGACACACACGTAAAATCGAGTTTATGTTTTATTTAAGATCTTTGATTTTCAATAATATTACCGTATAATAAATTTATAATAATGATATGATTGAAAGTAAAACTGAATTTTCCTGACCATAGGGTTATATACTACGTAACAAATGGACCTATAACCTTTATTACAAGTTTGAGAAGAAACAGCAATGTTACGAGTTAATGTGACATTGTACATTTCGCTACGGGGCTACATGATGACACACGGTATCCATTTAGCATCGGAACCTAAAAAATGATGACAAATCCATTTAACTATCGAGATTTATGGCTTTTCAACTATATTCATAGCAAAATTATCAAAATCAAAGGCTTTAAGACACTGAGATATACAATTGAAGATACCTCATGTAGCATTTAGCTGAGATATACAATTGAAGATATCTCTCACAGGATTTAACTGAGATATACAGTTTACATAAACCATTTGGTTAATTTACCTTGGCTATTATTTTAGGGCGCGGAGGGCGTCACAGCAACCTTTTTTTCCTATGGACTATCGGGATTAATGGCTTTTCAACTATATTCATAGCAAAATTATCAAAACCAAAGGCTTTAAGACACCGGTATATTAAGTAAATGAGATGGCTGACATGACATATGAAGTATCTCAAATACAACTATAGTATTGATATCTCATTAAGTATACAAGATGTCTAAAATAATATATGAAATACAATGCAAACTATATAATATAAGAATCAACTGAGATATACAAATTCAGATTTGCAATATGAAATATCCCATATTATTATATACACATTATAAGATACCTCATATAAGAATAAATTGAGATATGCAATGTAAGATATAAGAATTAATCGAGATATACAATTTAACATATAAGCTATAGGAATAAACTGAGATATACAATTGAAGATACCTCATATAGCATTTAGCTGAGATATACAAATGAAGATACTTCATATAGCATTTAGCTGAGATATACAATTGAAGATATCTCACAGGATTTAACTCAGATATACAATTGAAGATATCTCATATAGCATTTGGCTGAGATAAACAATTGAAGAGATACCTCATATTGCATTTAGCTGAGATATACATTTGAAGATATCTCACAGGATTTAACTCAGATATACAATTGAAGATATATCATAAAGAATTAACTGCGATATACAATTGAAGATATCTCACAGGATTTAACCGGGATATACAATTTGCTATACTAGATAACAATACTAAATGTAGGGCCTTACCTTACTCTTGGAATACAATGTTAGGTTGACTTGACAGGGGCTATACAATGGATGACATGTCCATTAAGCTATCGAGGTTACACGTAGGAGTGGTGCCACATTTCGCTGATTCACTGCCTGTCAGCATTACGCTTTCAGTGTTGCAGGGACAGCCCTCAAAGCCTTTATAGACATACTAAAAAACCCTTATGGAGAAATTGGGAAGAAGTTGGAAAAAGAAAGAGACTAAAATCTTTGTTTGTGCAGGGTTTTACAAATGACGTAAGAAAAAGAAGGTCTACTAACTTATTGGGGAAGGATATATTTTGGTTTATGGACCAAGCATCGGCCTTCCAATATTGTGTATGTAATAATATTTTGTTTATATTAGGGATATATCCTGATTCAGTAGAAAGTCTATCCCGAAAGTTGAGGCAATAATTTTCTGAGGCACGAAAAACTGTCATTACTTTATATAACAAGCAGAACCCATGTTCATCACTGTATAAAACCGTTCAAGTGAACTATCAAAGAGAAAACTGAAAACTGAATAGACATGTGCACAAATATTGCTCAACAAATAAATCACATTTACCGTGAGTGGTATGGTCTTGCGAGAGAAATAAAACAGATTTCCCCTGCATGAATTGTCTAGAATAAGGAAAATCCGTTGTAATATAAATAGTATGCATTCATTTTCATGTTGCTCCTTTATAGTCCGTGATCGTTTATATTAAATAATACTGCATCTAAATACACTGTAGATGTTAACAAAGTAAATCATAGTCAAAATACTAAACCAAAACGATTAATAACGGAGAATACCGTCTAAAATAACTCTTGGTCGACGACAGTTTTTGTTTGATGAATTCGTATAGCACATCGTATACAATACAGGAAACACCGACGCAAGACAAATGAATGCTCGTCGGCGTGTTTAACTGCGTATATTAAAACAAATCGAACTAAACAATAAATATATAAAACCGAAATTAAAAGACACGAACATAGAAATCACATTATGTTCTTAAATGTGCCATTTTAAAGGAGAAATAAGTAAAAATACGGTATAAAATATATCAACCTACCTTGCGTGCCTGTCTTTTGTTTCTAAACTCGACTCGGTAGCGGCGCCGGAGGGATCACCTGTCAGGAGGTGAACAGGCCTGCTTACAAACGATGCTACACTTGTCAAAGCAAACGACAGCTCCCAGCCATCATGACACGTTTAATGGACGTTTTTTCCTTCCTTTACATTACGGTACAACCTCCCTTTTCTGCGGTAGTGACGTGTTACACCTAATACGACGTGCAATTATTTACTTTACACGGTTGTCTGGCATGCATGATGACTAGTAAAGAGATAAATGATATATATGCTTACTAACTGCCACTTCCGTTGCGTTAGTTCCGTTTTTAGACAGTTGTGAAAAGCCTTATATGATTGATGATAAAGGTCTATTTAATAAGAATTTGAACTATGAATATGAAATGGATAAATATAGTTCATGCAAGACAATTATAAATTGATCATAATCAAGTAGTTTCCGGTTGTTCTAGAAATGATCAGAAAATAGTAAGGCTCCTTAGGGGAGATAACTCTATCAATACAGGTAATATATTAAAGACAGCATTCAGCCTTAATCTAACATTTATGGAAGCACTCAAATGGTAACGAAAACGAGCTGAACAATTTAGTTGCGATGAAAACAAACTGATGATGATTGCGATGAAAACAAACTGATGATGATTGCGATGAAAACAAACTGATGATGATAGCCTTACCAGGGTCTGTTAGCTAAATAACAGCGGTAGAAACTCACTGATATTAGTCTACTATTTTAATAACGGTAACGTGATACAATAAAAAGAACATCCTTATATTGGTAAATAGACTTGGTAACAGTATTGAAATCACACTAAATAGAAACTTCCTACCGAGAGTGTTCACTTGTGAAAACGATACCCGTCCAGGGTGTAATAGTTCATAACATTAATCAGAAAACGCATTATTTTGATTTTTAACGAGTTGTTCAAACCGGGTAAGAATATTATAATCTGTATGTTAGAATTGCTGTTATGAATCTTATACTCTCTGGTGAGGGTGTTTTCAGCAGTTTTTTTGCATTGCTGATTACTTTTTATTTATAGCTAATAGACATTGGGTCCTCTAGCTTATAACAATAATGAAAACCCTGACCACAACATCCTTACTGAGGTTTGTTGGCTTAATAACAGTAATGAAAACACACTGGTATACAACGCGTCTGCAGGGTCCATACACTGAACAATATTTCCTTGTTCAGTTGTCTGAATGTGAGTATCATGAATTGCCAGTGCATTTTGTTTTAGCGTAGGCAAATCTGATCTACTTTTTTAAAATTAATTGTTCAGTTGACTAATGCATATTGTCTGAACAGTACTTAAAACATACTAATTCTCATCTCTCAGAGTTGCCTCCCTTTATCAATTTGGAAGCAGACTTTACAGTACCTGTTTGTGGAATCTCAAAAAGGGTTTTATGTTTCTCAAAATCATTTGTGTAGGTTTCAAAATGACATTTTGATAATAAAAGATTTGTTTACAAATAAGGAAATTACAATTACCTTCATCAACAAGAAAAAAAATCGAAATTCAAAATTGTTTACACAGATTAATATTCGTTATTATATACACTGTATCTGAATATGATCGGTATTAGATATGTGAATATGAAAGGATGATGAAAAATGAATTAACTGTTTTTAAAGTGAATTTATCATTTTTAACATCTCCAGCACGCACGTAGGCAAACACGTATAGGGAGATATGAGCATTAGCTATGTACATTAAACAGCTTATTTTTAAAAGGAATTCGTGTACATTAAACAGTTACAATGTGATATATGTACAATACATTAAAAAAGATACATGTAACAAATGTACGTTAAAACAGTTACAATGTAATACATGTACATTAAAACAGTAACAAAGTCAATGTACTTTAAACAGTTACAGTGTAATTCGTGTACGTTAAAACAGTTAAAATGTAATACATGTACACTAAACAGACTTTTAATAAAATAATTCGTGTACATTAAACAGTTACAATGTAATCCATGTGCAATACATTAAAACAGTTACAATCATTAATGTAACAAATGTACAATATAATTCGTGTACAGTAAAACAGTTACAAAATAATGCACTTCATAATACATCAAGAAATGTCTTAATATAAATAATGCTGTTTCTGAATCTCAGTCATATGATACTTCGTACACAATAGAACATGTCGCAAGGCAATACTGTGTCTACGTCTCTGTCTAGCGATTATAATACGTCCTACACACCAGCTAGGGAACGTGTTAAAATATTACTGTGTCTAAGTCGGTCTAATAAGTCTCGCTAAAACACGCAAAGAAACGTCTCAAAATAGTAATGTGTCCACATTTGTGTCTAATAATACTTCCTACACACCAGGAGGTTTGTCAAATAGTCCCTTAAATGCATTGCTGGAGCCCACTCAATGATGAGAAACGAAATTATTGTGGATAAGTATACAATTAAAATTGCTGGGCTGGGAACCGGGGACATGTGTATGCAGTTGTGTGATCTTATCTATGTTAAAGCGGCCGGAAAAACACAACCATGATGTTTTTGACGATACGAGTGAAATTGGTTTTAAATAACTGGCGCCGTCACGGATTTTGCATCTTCAGTCACGTATTATATAAAGGTGTCGTCACGGGTTATATATTTACATATTTAGCTTTACTGATGTTAAAGCATAGTAATGTATTGTCACGGATGAAGAACTACGAGATTTGCTGACGGTTACTGCTTTTTAAAGAAATAAACCTAAATGCCTCAATGATATGTTCTCGATATGCCAGAGTTACAATACTTAGTATGCTATATATGTCTGTTTTTACAAAAGATTAATATATCTGTTTTTGATACAATTGACTAAAAGAAGATTAAAGATTATTCTCGCACAAAAAAATAACAAAAATATAATTTAGCATCCCGAATCATGCTTCAATTCTGTGGACATTTGTAGATACTTCCCTAAAATAACACTAAGCAAACAAGCCATTTAGGAGTAGCTTAGTTATACGACTTCGTGAACCTTTAAAAACATGTATTGTTATTGAAAAACGGAAGCTCGTTAAGTTTTCCATGTGTCATTTAAAGTTCCCACTCAAACTTCTTCAATAAGCCAAATGATGGCACTGAAAGATAGCGTATCAGACTGACAATCTAGCTGGCTACCTTTCTGTCTTTGACCTCATCAAGTGTAAAGATGTTTACACTTTGGTAATAGATATCGCTATGCCAACCATGCCTTGCATTGCACCATACAGCTTTCCTCCTTCTAAGGTTCATCGGTGATGATATGGACCAAATAAGTTGAAATACATATTGGTATAAAATGTTGTTTAAAACCATTGATTATACGAATTCATAAAATTCCAGGTGTACTGGTTAATTTTAAATTAACAATGAGTAAAATATGTTTATTATGTATCGGACGCATCACTACCCAAAGAGACGAAACTTAGATTAAGACACGCCCTCTTCCCCGCCCCCCTTTCCTCCCCATAAAATGATAGGATGAAATACCGAAAAAGTGGTTCGATTTATTGTGAAGTGAAAAAGAGAGGGATGGAGGACGGGGGCGGGTCCGAGTATCTGAATATTCCTTTCAGACATAGGCCTTTTCCGTCTTGTGAGCAGGTATTGATTAATATTATCTTCCCCTGCCCTGAGGTTGTGACAGAGAATTCTCCAACCCGAGGGGTGATGTTTTTTGGTTGTCTAACCCGAGGCTCTGCCGAGGGTTAGACAACCAAAAAAATCACCCCGAGGGTTGGAGATTTCTCTGTTACACCCTCAAGTTAGGGGATTATTATTTTCTCCCATCCTATTATTTCAATCACAGCTCCACCGACAGTAGTCTGTCATGTTTGTAAACAAAACACATGTGGGGTATGCATATCGTCATTCAATTTTGATGACGTCACAATTACCGATGACGCATTTTAATGACGTCACAATTGAACACGTGCTAATCGGCATGAGGCTGTCTCCCCATAGGGGATGAAAAGCTGATCTTTCCCGGCTAAAACGGGAGACACACCTGTGAAGGGTTGGAGAATGTTACGTCATTAGTTTGTGTGAGAAAATTACGTCATTTTCTCAAAAAGGTATGACGTTACTCTCACAAACAAATGACGTAACGATCAATACCTGCTCATAAGAGCAGATAACTCTGCAATACGAAAAGACGGAATAGTAATTGTCAAATATCATTCACATTAACTTAAAAAAACCTAATGGTCAATCAATGCAATAAGGTTAAACGTTTATTGGTCAAATGGTCAAACAACTGCAATGTTACACAGCAGAAAATGGGTAAAGGGAAATTGTAAGGGCGCCTTTTAATTTGTATAAGTCGTTTATAGTGACCCGCTCTTTAAGCAGTTAACACAAAACATACAATTTTGGAAGTGTCTAAACATCATTTGAAGGACTATGAATGTGAAATATTCACTTCTTTTCCTTGCAAATTTTTTGTCAATTAAATGTTGAATATACAATAGCATCCTAAAAATCCCCAAATATCATGTACAAAAAATGTGGGGAAATAGGCGTTCAATTTAATCATGGGTCAATTTCGACCACAAGATGGATAAACAAGCTAACTTCACTAGCATATATGTTGATATTCCTCCTATTTTGCAATTTATTTGAGATATTTACTTTCCCATAGTACGACATTCAGTTCAGTGTTTTTATGTGTAGCTCACAGCATCGTTTCCTCTCTGTGACTCACTGCAGACGTATACCTCTTTGCTCAGTGTTATTTGTTTTTACACGCCATGTTTGTCATAATAACAGCTCTACATAGCCAATGCTGACTATTATCAATGGGCGATTTTAAAACATTTTGTTTTATCTTGTACCTTGTAGTTTGTACCCATACATTGATTTCCGGAAAAAGATATTCGACTTTGTATGCTAGTTATTCTAAAGCGCCCTTTTGACGTAGACAAAGTGTCCCGTCTTCTAAACGATTGAATTGCACGGTTTCAAAACATCAAAGTGGCAATGACCTAAAATGGACGAACAACTCTTGGTAGTGTTAACATTGTTGCTTACTCCACTTGGCTTCCTGATACTGCTATCCATAATTCTGGCTTCACTAGGAAGGAGTCTGGGAATGCGAAGAAAATATGCAGACTTAATGTTGAAAATATTTCAGGTGAGTACAGTATGTGTCGTGTTGGTTAGTAATGATCCCGATGTCTGTCTTGTTAAGTTGTTATCTTGCAATGCCATGTTGTTCTCGTGTGAGTATACGCATCAACAGTTTAATCAAATATTTTCTATGTGCAAATGATAAATGCGCAGTGTTATAGTTTGTGTTTGAGATATTTCATCCACGCTCATGTCAGCGTAGAAGGGTTCATCTGACATTTCCCTGCAAAATATACAGTAGAGCTATGTAAGCAGGTTAGTCATCGAGCATAAAGAACAGTGTAAATAGAAAAAGGAGGATATTTAGTTATGGAAATTTTCTGCACATGTACAGCCTATTACAAATAATGAAATGTACTCCTGAAGTATTCATGTAGACACTAATTCTGTGACGAAAACGCATTGCATTCTCGATTGTAAGATCAAAAACTAAGGTCAAATCAAGTATTGGAAGAATTCAAAAACCAAATGGGGAAATAACTACTGATGACAGAGACACAGCAAATACTATAAATAACTTCTTCGCAAGTGTTTTTGTTGGAGATCAAGATCTACCACTACCACCCTTTCCAAAGAGAAACTACCAAGATCCGCTATCAGAAATCATCATCACAGAGGACTCTGTTCTTAAAGCCATCAAACGGATTAACCCAACAAAATCACCAGGACCTGATGGTATACATCCAAAACTTGTTTTTGAAACTGCAGAGACCTTAAAATAACCTCTACAAATCACCTTCCAATAATCATTTGACACATCCCAACTGCCAACACCATGGACAGAGGCAACAGTGACACCAGTCTACAAGAAAGGACCAAAAAAAGACCCCGGTAACTACAGGCCAATAAGTTTATCGTCAGTACCATCCAAAATAATGCAACGTTTAATAAGGGATGAAATCCTAACCCACATGGACATAAATAACTTATTCACACCAGACCAACATGGGTTCAGACCGGGGAAATCCTGTTCTACCCAAGTATTAGAATCCCTGGAAAACTGGCATACAGGACTGGAAGCTGGTGATAACATAGATGTTATATATCTGGACTTCGGTAAAGCTTTTGACAAGGTCTCACACCGTTTCCTGGTACACAAGCTAGAACAGTATGGAAATGAGGGAAACATTTTAAACTGGATAAAATCCTTCCTGGAAAATACGGTACAATGAGTAATGATCAATGGTACAACCTCAAATCCGAAACCAGCCACAAGTAGAGTCCCTCAAGGGAGTGTTTTAGGACCAATACTGTTCCTGATCTATGTTAACAACATGCCTGATATGTAAATTTGTATGATCAAACTATTTGCGGATGACACAAAACTCTCTGCAAAAAATGTAACATTAGCAGACCGCCAAAATCTACAGGACAACATAAATCATATGTGTGATTGGACCAAAACCTGGCTCATGCAACTTAACACCACAAAGTGCTAACATCTGGAGCTTGGACAGAGACAAAGTGACCATATATACACCATAACTCAAGATGGAAAAGAATCTCCAATCATCAAGTGGAACACGAGAAAGACCTAGGTGTCCATTATATATATATAGACACTCAGCTAAAATTCTCAATCAACGCCAACTTAACTGCATCAAAAGCAAATAGGATGCTGGGCATAGTATTCCGGACATTAACATCCATGAGCCCTGTAATGTTCCTAACTCTATACAAAACGATGATTAGACCTCATCTGGAATACTCGACAACAGTAACATCACCATTTTTGATCCGCGACAAAATTACAATCGAGAACATCCAAAGAAGAGCGACCAAAAGGATTCCAACTCTTAAAAACGTACCATAAGAAGAATGCCTAAGACAACTTGGACTCCCAACTCTCGAATATAGAAGACATCAGGCTGATGTAATTCAAACCTACAAAATACTAAACAACATGGACATTCTTGACAAGGGCAAACTATTTCATGAAGCTGAAGACAACCGAACTAGAGGGCACTCCAGGAAACTATTCAAAAGACCATGCAGACTATACAAATATGGTAATTTCTACAGCAACAGAATGATAAATCTGTGGAACTCTCTAACAGAGGAGGTAGTAATCTCTCCAACACTCAACACCTTAAAGTCACGGCTGATCAACAGCCACTGGAAAAATCACCCGACAAAATTCAAGCCATCTTTTTATTAGTTAAATATATATATGCAAGTCTAATCAGTCAAAAGTGAACAATGTAACAAATTGAATGTTTGGCACTGACCATGCTTTTAAAAATCACATGTCTTAACCATCAAATTTTAAAAGGAGAGGAATCAACGGGTGGGAGCTGAATACACCAACCCTACCAGATAGAGTAATGAACCTGTAACTGTAAATAACTATATATATAGCAACCAGAAGTCTAATTAGTATGCGTGTGTACAGCATACATTAGAAGAAAGGACCATCATACATCACCACAAGCTACTAGTTAGCTTAATTACAACGATGTCATCTGAGAGAAACTGAGCAATGTTATTTATGCACTTCTTGAGTCATTTTTAAGCGAGTGTGACAAACGACAGCTTTGAAAAGCTGACTCTGCTCTCACATACCCTACATGAATTATACCTCACACCAATGGAGAAAGTCATCAATAAGTTTAGTTGATACATTTGAATATTAATTATCATATGAGCATGTAAATTCAAAAAAAGAAATTAGGGTGAAACAACCTAGGGCAAACAAGATTTAGGGCGAAACAACCCTTATATTAGTGTGACCGGGATTTAGGGCGAAACAACCCGTTACCCTTGAGTAGAGCTGGCCTTGAACTAGCCCCAGTCAAAACACATAGGTGATGCAGACTATCTCTGGTCAGTGTTAGAGTTTTATTTGAAGATAGTCGCTAAGTAACGGTAGATAATTGTGGTTATGATATAGGTTGGGATCTGTAGATTAGTGTGATCATCTGTAGTGTAGGAGATGGCAGTCCACTCTGTGATGTCAGTGTTAGCTGATACTGATCCCCTCACCCAGTAAAATTTAGCAGGATAAATTTATGGCTATTTGAACCTAGTCATGTAGGGGTCAAATTTTAGGCGGGGGTCAGCAGCATCAACATTTATAATGTAGCAGAATTTTGCTAAGGGACAGATAGTTAGGTAGTTCAGCTTGGAAGTCAAAGGAGGAGAAGAGAGTTAATTGGGTTGGGAAGTTGAGTTAAGGAGTCTTGATCATGAGGAAGGAGGTTGAGCCAGGGAGACAGAGTTGAAAGGTCTAGAGATATAGAGGAAAGTTAATAAGTTATAGTTAAAGTGAGAATTAGGAAGTTAGTTATAATAGTAGTTTTAGCTGCAGTTTGTAAATCTGTATAGTTTTACAGTTTATAGTTGGAGATAAGTTTGGAGTGGAGAAATTGAGTTCACAAAAGTAAAGACTTGTATATTGTATGACGTATTAAAAAACTTGTGATGTGAATATAGTGTTAATATAAATGTACTTATTTTGTTGTTCAATCAATTTTAAATAGTGGCAGTGGAAATTGAGAACAAAAAGCATCAATAATGCGTAAGATAATGTAACACTGGTGACCATCGGTGGAGTTTGGATTACTAAAAACTAGTGTCAAGCAGTAGGGGAAATACATATTTTTAACATTCACAAAGGTAATCAGGAGTTTTTCTTCACCAGCAAACAAATAAATAAATAAAATAAAATGTTTTTCCAACCTACCTACCCTATTTTTTTTGAGCTGAAACAGGAAACACATATTTTTTTATTTGGCCTTACAGAAATAATATTTCTGTGACAACCAACGTCTTCTTTAGAGTACAAATTAAAGGCTCCATCAATATACCGATGAGTATGCCTTTGGGAACCTTTGCGGGGTGAAAAAAGGGATTATTTACAGTGATTAGATAAGGTTTATTTTTTGTGCATGTTATAAGATAAAAGATATAAGCTGACATAGCGTGTTGAGGGGTTCAAGGACTGCATAGGGTATGTGTGTGCCTTGAAGTCCTAGAGTGTTGTGCATTGTACTGCCGCTATGGGAAGGAGATTCCATTGTGTTATTGTGTGTGGGAAGAATGAATATTTGTAGGTGTCCTTTGTAGCAGATATGTCTTTGTATGCGTAAGGGTGTGCATGTCTGGTTCGAGGGTCTACGTGGGTGAATATAGATGTTGGGTTTATTGCTAGGATTTTGTTTACAATTTTGTAAAACAGGATTATTCTTGTGTGACTTGCAAGTGTATAGCTTGTAACACACCCATTTTTTGGTTACAAATCATTGCATGTATATATAGCTGTCACAGTTTTAATACTACTGGTATCTATAGTCAGGAATATTTTCTCAAACCAACAGTTAGAACCTCAGCAGTAATTATATATAACCTGTACGTGTCTGTTTTAAAATCAAGATGATTGGAGGAATAGCATGTGGATTAATAACTTCAATGTCTAAAGGAGGTTAATTCCAAAAATTTCAACATTTCTCTCGATGTTATGAAGGCCTCCTTCTGTAGGTCATTTAAATTTAAAACCCTGGAAGAGGCAGGTTTCCAATAACCCTAGACATACTGGAGATCAATGTCAAATGAGAAAAGCTGTTGATATTTCTTCCGTTGCCCAGGTCCATAGTTGTTGATTGTGCAAACAGTCAGTTAGCAAAATCGATAGCTCAATGTGCAGCACCTTGTGGATAAGACAACACGACTAGTTTGGTCCTTAGAGGTACATCAAAAGAATCCTGCGGTCGCGTAAAAAATGACAGGCTTTGAAGTCAGGCGTCGCTCCTAAATGTAATCTTCAAAGGACAAGTATTAGCCTAGTGATTGGTCAGGTTTTATTCACCTGACACCAATCAAATAGCTAGCCGTGTGCCTTCATTTTTGCTATGACATATATTTTAATCCAGGGGTGTAGAGAGCAAATTTAAAAGTGAGCGTAACCCCTGGATATCAAGGATGGATGACACCAATGGCAGGGCAATTGCATGCTGGACCAATTTATGTTAAAAGTGATCTTGTAATTTTCTTTATCAATGAAAATGCTCTTGATACAGTTGAAGTGCTGCAGGACCATCGCTATGCAGAGATGAACATACCATATGAAGAATATTTTAACAAAAATCTCATAGAATAGCTCAACTAATATAACATCGCAGAATTGGAGATATCTATTTATGTTTGTGTTAAACGATCAGATGCATCATTCTTTTAATTCATTGGTCCTTTTTCTGTTTTCTATTATGGTTGGAAGAAAACAAAAGGCCACTGCTAATGGCTACTTTGGCTACCGACAGTGTGAGCCCTGCTATGACTACCAAAGTGCCTTTAATGATCATTGTTTGAAAGATCATGGTTAGGACATAAAAGATGTATTTTGTTTACTTTTGAATAACTGCAGATATATTAAGGGAAATAAATAGAACAAATATGTATGTGTGTCATTTAGGTTGGTTGTAAAGAGTTTTGCATTCTACCCACAGCAAAGAACGTGTCTTCATATGTTGTGTGTATGCATGCATGTTTGTAAGTGGCTGGAGGCAGGGTATATTGGTGTATATGCCTTCTTGTGATGGCGCAGATCAGATGCAGGCTATAAAAGTGCTACTAAGTATCTCACTGAAATACCATGCCGAAGGCACCCAGCATGTTGCATTCTAAATACCCAGTCACATTAAACGGACAACAGGTGAACCAGTTGTTGCCGTTGCCCTAAAATGCTGATCATTAAGTAGGGAATAACAACTACCATTTTCAAGGACTTGGGTATCTGGGTCATTTAAGAGAAACAATGGTTGTGTCAAAAAAAATGAAGCTTGAATATTTATTGATTTATTGTTGTAAAGAGAACTTGCATTGTAATTCTGACTTTAAATGTTTTGTGATTTGAACTTCATTTGCAAAACGTTTTCAGGATAAGTATATATATATATATACTGTTAACTCTTATTTTGAATTTGTTTTATAGTGGGGTCAAGAGAGGATAGCTTTGTATAATGAGACCAAAAGGCACTACAATCGATCGGAGTCGGAGGAAGAGGAGGAAGAGGAAGAAGTGACAAGAGAAAATGGTACTATAACTTTGCTAATTGTCTTAATATTATAAATATGTTTTGTCAATTCATACAAATTTTTTTTTTTTTTTATTTGTATTGAAAACAGAACTAACTAGGCTTTATGCACCAATAAAGTATGCAGTTGTAGTTAAAAGTACAACTATTAAATAATTTGAAGCAAAATTGGAAAATAAAATACAGGCAAAATATAGGATCTCTCACAAACTCAGGTCTTTTTCCATTGGGGCAGGCAGCATTTACAAGTGGTTCCGATATGTAGTTAATTTGACTAATTCTAAAATTATTTATTTATGTTTAATCAAGATGTAATCATTGTAGTTTGCTAACAGTGAACTGTTTCCAGAAGCTGAGAAAATAGTTCAGAAGTACACATGAGTGGAGGACACACCCATGTTTACCCATGTTAACCATTTATATTATGCATTTATCTAATATACATACATATACATGCATTTGATAATGTATATTTGGATAACAATTAATCATTATAAATCATTCAATTTTTTTTTAATTTTTTTTTACCATTTAAAGTTTCAATTCAGGGTTTATCTAATAATGCATTTGTTAAATGTATACTTGGAAACCAATTTATCATAATAACTCAAGCATATATAAGTTGTATTTTCTTTATATTTGATCTTTTAAAAGTGTTAATATAATTATATATACCATATCAAGTAGAATGAAATCCCTTCAATAAAATCTCCCCATGTTATTTTAAAAAGTGAGGGAACTGAAAACAAGCATGTGGTATCTAACTGCCTATCATGTATCCCTTCAGGCCATGTTGATGACAGAACACGAATAGTCAGATTTAGAAATGTATACAAGGTTAGGCTGATAACATCCTTCTAATTATTTGCCTGTATTAAAAACATTTCAGTGAGACCGAGTTCTTTTATTTTGAAAGTATTGCCTGAGTATACTATAGTGTTAAAGGATATACGTGTACATGTGTATTGCCATTTCCTATTTAAGACCAATTTTAATCAAGGTAAAATTGTTGAAAAATTGATTACAAGTGTAACAATACAACATGGATAAGCTAACAAGACTTTGTTGACTTGACTCATACAGGTAAAATGTGCATTGCAGAAGACAAACAGAATTAATCCATTTTCGGTCAAATTTATTCTCATTAAAAATAGTTTGCTGAATAAAGCTTGAATATTATTGTTTGTGTGTGCAGATTTATTTGTGTTGACACAATGTACAGCCTGTTAGCATTGAATTGCCCTTGCCACTACACAATATCTGAAGATATGCAAAAACTAAATAAAAATAAACATTTTGTAATATGTAGTACAAGAATGTAATACATTTTGTTAATAAAATGAGAACTATATGTTTAAAGTAATAAAGCAGTTTTTAAATTCTCCTTATCTGAAAAACAGCTCACAATCATGTTCAACCAAACATTATTTAATGTTGTCAGAAATACGAATGTTTTAGAAATATTTTTTGTTTGAATGATTAAATCTGTTTCTGTTAAGTAAACATATTTACTTTCAGATTACCTTTAGTTTTGAATTCTTACAATATTCTATCAACCTGTCCCTTAAAAAGGTGGACAGTAATAGTGACCTAATTGTATTTATAAACATCTTTAACCTAATTGTAACTGTGACCTTGTTGTTATATTTGAAAATTTCTTTTCAGGTCACGATAAGCAAGTCATTCGTCGTGACATCTCTATCTCTGCCATGGGGAGTCTTAAGATGCCTTCTCAGAGGCCAGAATACGATATTACAAATTTGAAAAAGGAATTCCATGTTTCTGATGTAATGTACTTCTCAAAATGTGGGGTGGAAGTAAGTGATTTTTATTTCTTCATGATATTTTAAACCAAAGGTTTTATCAGATCATTGAGTGTATATTTTTGACTCCCAAAAATAGGCTTGGACCTTTGGGTTAAAAAAACTTTTTTATATGTGTTTTTAGGAAAAGGTGATATGACCTCTGAAATTGCTAAATGTCAAAGATCAAAGGTCAACTGACACCCCTGGAAACTTTCAATTAAACGGTTATTAAAGATGGCATCCCCATTGATCAGTTTAATAAAAGAATTGGTGAAAAAATGGAAGATGTTACTTCATTTATTAAGTATCTCTGGTCTAAACAGTGTGAAAGAAATGGTATGTCTACACTATGACTAGTACTCCATCCAATGGCTATTCTGTCTTTGCGTATTGCAGAGTTATCTGCTCTTGGGAGCAGGTATTGATTGTTACGTCACTTGTTTGTGAGAGTAACGTCATCAATTTTTGAGAAACTGACGTAATTTTCTCACACAAACCAATGACGTAACAATCAATACCTGCTCCCAAGAGAAGAAAACTCTGCAATACGCAAAGACGGAATATACATGTAGTAGTCAGACTTACAAGCCAAGACATAAACTGTGACTCAAGTAGGGAGCTGGACTTACTACATTACAATTAAACAGAATGTGTTGGCATTTCTTCTGAACTACAATGTATATAGCCATGGTGGGCTCATTACTAGGCATCGACTTATTGCCAGAAAAATATTCATATGATTAGTATATTCTGTTTTCAAATTTTCCTTTTTACTCCAGGCAATCATTGAAGATGATGTGACACAGTGTTTTACAGCTGAAGGTTGGTAATCTTTATACACTTCATTTATCAGGTATAACCTTTATACAGGGGTTAGGTGGAAAACAAAACTCGAAGATTTTACACAGATTTTAGTTACCGGTACATAAAATAGATTGTTAAAAAAGTAGTTCCTCTCAGCAAATCGTTATTTTCTGAATTCTGAAACTCATAAAATAAATGATAAGTCACACAACTGTAAAAATATCAAGTTAATTTTCTGGAAATTGATATAAGCTTGAAAAGTTGGATACTGAAGAAGCAAACGTTTAATAAAGATCAGTATATTTTTGTCTGAAATTATGAACATTTTTCTGGATAGTGACATATGCCAGGATATTAACAGACAATGTAAAATGTTCCCCTAAGATTATTGTTCGTTTCCGTTGTAGAATTGAAAAGTTGGAACTTTCTTACAAGAACGACACTAGGCTACCAATTTATCAGGTATTTATGTGAAATTTATGAAAAAGTTATACTGGAACCAATCCTCTTTGAAAATGGACATAAAATTTGTGAGCCCTGTAAATCAAAATGTTATATTTTGTATAATTTTCTATTTTGTTTATTGCAGTATGCGTCTCACTATTCTTTGGTGCCTTGGATGTTTTGTCAGATACTTCATCCTCTTGCCCTTTAGGTAAATATACATGTTCTAGTATACATAAGCAAAAGGGGATGTCTGTTGATTATAATTTTCATCCAGTGAGATTACTAGGCCAGTATTAATGTAAAAAAATATGTGTTTGGCTGAACCCAAACCAGGATTTTAACTGGTGGTTGGTAGGTAGCAAAAATAATAATAATCATAACAATTTGAGGTTCTTATATACCGCTTTATCACAAACTAGTTCGTAGGTCGTCTCAAAGCGGTTCACAAATTATTATCCGTGGTTATAGGGCCTTTGCAACCAGCCAATACCTTTCTCAAATCCCTGGGGGGCATACAGTCAAGCTGCCATTTCGGTGCTAACAGCTAGCATTCAACAATTCTCGCACTGCCCAACCACATACTTATTTACAGCTTAGTAGACTGGAACAAGCAGAGTAAAGTATCTTGCTCAAAGATACAACACAGTGCCGTGACTCAAACATGCAACCCTTCAGTCACGAGCCCGGCGTCCTACCACTAGACTACCGTGCCTCCTTAAAAATGTGTTGCTTTGATGTTGATATGGAAACCTTTCTAAACTGATACTTCATGTCATATATCTCTTTATCACTCTTACTAGTGAGAGATAAGAACATAATGTACTCGCATGTACAGTACATGGTAGGTGATTTGGTACTGAAACCCTACGCAAGCTGCAGACGACGCTCAGTTGATAATGATAAAAGCCCCTCAGCAACCTCACCTGGGTGATGTCAAGGGCACATGCATGACCACCCTGCGTTTAAGGGATTAGACAGTCAATCAGCAATTAACTAATGTAAAGTTTAAACAGACCACAGGACTGTGACATTATGCACAAATGTTCTAAAGTATTAATTTCTGCTAACAACATAATAGAGTATATTTTTTGTTTCAGAACGCTTGTCCTTTGTACAGGGCTATCCTGGCTGATAATTTCCACAGCCGTCCTTGGGTATCTACCAGAGAGCAAGTAGGTGCATGTTCTGTACCTGATGTGATAAACACATTGTTCATTTTCTGTCGATTCTAACCACTTTGTCAATTTAAACTGCTTAAAATTGACATGTTATAACCCAAACTGGAGTTAGCTTCAAAGTCTCTTTGGAGATCAATTTTCTAAGATAATGAGGTCACAAATAGCGAATTGGATGGATCAAGACCCAGAAACATATTTAGTGTAGGGGAAATTATTTCTCGCATGCTTTATTTGTAATACAAAATTAAAAATGCTTCTTCATTAATTCGGTATTACCACTTTTTCTTTCAGCCTAAAAAAAAGATTAAATCAAAAAGCGAGCCTGATGTCTCACCGTTTGTTAGCAAGGGCATGTTCTGCCGTGCTGACGTTCCACAACCGAGAGAACATCGCCAAAAACGGGATATGTGTGGCGAACCATACTTCACCCATAGATGTTATCATCCTATCCTGTGACGGTTGTTATGCTATGGTAACTTTGTGTAATGTACTGTTTGCCTATAAAGCATGTGTTTTTTTTTTTTTTAAAGTGGTCTGGTGGCGCAGTGGATAACACACTTGCCTTTCACCAAGGCAGCCATATATAAGTTGTAAAAACTTGTTTCATAATTGTTGTAAAATAAATAAAGTTTATATATTCACATGAAAAAATATCATAGAAACATATTCGTTATACTGCTATGTAACATATAAGTAAACAAATTGATTTATTTCAGTAAATATGTATTTTGCATTGATGCTTCAAACCAATTTTTTTCAAGGAAATGTGTACATTATTTGGCATTGCCTATTCTCTGCTAGGTTGGACAGGCCCACAATGGGTTCCTTGGCATTGTCCAGAGAGCTCTCTCGCGAGCCACATCCCACATTTGGTTTGAAAGGTCAGAGGTCAGGGATAGACACTTGGTAGCAAGAAGGTATGTTAGCACTTCACAGTTCATCAATTATACACAGTTCATCAATTTTATAATATCTTTCTTTAAATTTAAAAGTAAAAAATGCTCTAAAGCTTGTTGGATTTCAATAAAAGCTTGTTGGAGCTATAACATTTAAACTAATAAGATATCTAGTGATATATAGTGTGTATATATCATGTTGTTTAAAGTGAGTTTATTTTGTTACAGATTAAAAGAACATGTAGATAATGAAGATAAACTACCTATATTGATATTTCCTGAAGGTGAGACATACAAAATCTGACAATCCAAATTATTTAATTAATATTAACTCTAATTACTTAAAGGTGTATGCTATGTTACACATTGTACAAGTAATTTGTGTTTGAGTTAACTCCTGTGAAATCATTTGGTTATCATTATACTTAATTATTTATATTATAGAATTACAAAAGTTCAGGTTCAATCTTTATAAGCATTATCCAAAAGTGAAATATAGTCAATTTGTGTGATGTTAGTTAACACATAGTGACAATTTAATAATTGTATAAATACAAATTAAAATTACACTTCTTAAGCCCTATTATACAGGTTTAATTGTGCAGAACTCTTCTGTAAAGGAGATTCTTGTCACAGTCAGATAGCCACCATCCTTAAATTGTCTGTCCCTAGATCCATATGCAATTAAACATTATGATATGCATTTTATGTATATATAATTTGAGAAGATATAGTTTTCTTTTATCCAATAAAACTGAAGATTGTATATCTGAACATTTAGGGTATAGTGTTCTTGGAAACATCATACAGATGAAGATTTTATGACATGCACAATAAAAAATATATACTTTTGAACATCATAATGAAAACAATAAATATTTCCCTTCATTTCACAACTTATATATGATTTTGTTTGCAGTTTTGATATTATTATGTCAGTAATTTTCATTGATTTTTCCTGCAATTATCCATTTCAGGGACATGTATAAACAATACTTCAGTTGTGATGTTTAAGAAGGGAAGTTTTGAGGTGGGATCCACAATATATCCAGTAGCTATAAAGGTATGTATTTAGTGTAACATTATATTTATAGACTGACATTAACTAATAATATATATAAACTGTCATTGAGACCTGTCTATAATGACCATGGAAGAGAAGGCAAGCAAAACTGGTCTTATTATACAGGTGATCTTTATGGACAGGTTGATATAAAGAAAACACCAATTTGGATTAGGTGGTAGTTAAAGGCAGGAGTCTGTGTTAAAGGGGCTGGTCGGGGGAAAAAATACAAAATAAATGGGTCTAAATGCGTTCTCTGGCCTTCCAAAAGTTATACCACGGCAATATGATGGTCGAGTTCTGCTTGCAATGTCCAGTTTTGACCACTGAAATCTCGGGGAAACCCAGCGTAAATTTAGCGCAGATCTATTTATATATGTCACGTGGTTGTTTCGAAAGTGAAGCAGTGAAGATAACAACAATAGCACGCTGTCTATCAGCCATGTCGGCCTCAACTAGTGGACAAGACAGCAATACTATACGTAAATAATTGTTTTCAAAGGTCACGTATGATGCAAGTGTAGTATTTCTACCTATATGTTGTTGTTATATATAACGGTATTGATACCTCGTGCCTGTCATGACTTTTGCATGCATCTTTTTCTTTCGCTGCGATGTTTACATTTGGCCTTGTTGATGACGCGCATGCGGTAAAATTACATCACTGATCTGGGTCAATTGAGAGTTTTAGACCGTCAGGTGACGATTTAGGATTTATTTAATATAATTATAATTTTTACTCTTAGGGAGTGAATTTCAGCAAAATTTGAATCGGTATATTTCATACGAAGGGATTTTAAACATGTGTATGCCATTTTAGCAAATATGACATTTTTTCCCCGACCGGCCCCTTTAAAGCAAGTTTTTATAAAACAATTTTTATGTAAGACTACAGTTTGTGAAAAATTGTACATGGGAATTTATTATGGGAAATAGTTCCTCATGTTGGATAAAATAATGATTTGAAGAACCTAGTGCTACATTTTATATTGCAAGAATTAGACTCTGGTTGTTTCAAAGTTTAGTCACAATACCATTTCACAAATCAACAATTGATCATGTACTGGTTAGCAAGTAAGTAAATAAAGAAACTAATTCTGTTGTGTTTTATTCACACTGACCAGACCGTTATGGTGACTAAAATCATTAGTCTGTTGTGTTTTATTCACACTGACCAGACCGTTATGGTGACTAAAATCAGTAGCCTGTTAAGGACATTATGACGGCCTAGTGATATCTGGTTACAATGAAATAATCAAGTTCTTGACAGCACTGCAGTGCCGTCAACTTAGAGCGATAATAAATGAATTTCAACTTGCATGTCTTTGAAAACAATTCTTGTACACCTGTATAATTTATATTAATACTACCTAAGACTGTTTTTGTAGATTTTTTTTGTGATTACTTGTGGATCTAGAGTATTTATTTATATTTTACTCGAGTTCACTAATTTTTGTGTACAGTATGACCCACGTTTTGGTGATGCATTCTGGGACAGCAGTAAGATGGGCATGTTAAGCCATATCTTCCAGATCCTGACCAGTTGGGCACTAGTGGCAGATGTGTGGTATCTACCTCCCATGATGAAAAATGTAAGTTGCACGAAAAAATCAGTATTAAATCATGATTATAAGCAATCTCCAGTTAAGGTGGCTCGACACATCGTCATCAGCGTCCATTTTTGTGACGTACTTCCGGAAAAAGGACAGCTCGGACTCAATTATCTTGATCGAAATGTGCATGTACACCGTGTCGTCATTTCCGTTTTGCGTATCGGGTATTCAATATCGTAGTGCAAATTATAGTAACACCTGGGCCGTTTGCGTTTAAACGGTCAAACCGATCGGACCACTGTTGTTCGTTTATTAAATAAGGTAAGACCTAGTTATCTGATGCTGCTTTCAGGCGAGCCTTGAGAAAGCCTTGCAAGTCTTGCATACACATTTGTAGGTCCGCCAGGATTTATACCCGGAATTGTTACATTTATAAACGGTCAAACCGGTTGTTCCGCATAAACGAACAGGCCCCTGGTAAACAATAGTACACGTGCGTGCCGATGATATGTCAACACCCGATATCGAGATTTTACCGGGAAATGTATAATCACACGTACTTCAGGAATAAAGCTTTCCAATTCATTGACATAAACAGACTCACGGGAAGACAGTGACATGAGACCAGACGACCTCAAGAAGGTCATATAGGAAACACATGGAATGCGGACGTACCAACCTCATATGTGCATATCACGTGCTTACACGAGTTCATAAGCTGAGGGAGTTTCGCTCTGTCGATTAAATCGTGTTTACAAATGTAGTCTACTTACTCTGTGAAAATAATGTTTTGTAAAATATCAAGATACCTATGAAATGCATGTGTGAGGGCACGTGAGAACGGCATACCATGCGATAGCCTCTGGTCACATATGTACCTGACATGTAATTATAAATATACCGTGAGTTAGCGGACTGTGGAATGATGTCCAAAGTGTACATGACTGAGGGTAATTTGGTTCCATTAAAGAACAATAAATTGATAATTTTGATATCATATTTTTGATTTATTTCCATCATTTGTTATATGTAAACAGAGACAACTGTCATTGTGTAAATGTCATCCCTCTGCAAAAAGTTCCGATTTTTTTCAAGGAAGATAACTCTCACCCGGATCAAAGTGATTGTAAAATGTAAAATAAATTAATTATAAAGCCATTGTGTATATTTTGTTCAATTTCCCACTCTATATGTATAGATCTGTGTGTCCTGTTTGCTTTTAGCTTGTAGATAATCACTTTTATCCGTTCAAATTCAATAAAAAACACTTTGTGTAACATGTGTTACATATTTTGCGATAAATAAAATATTTGTAGGATTAATTATAAATGCTTCTTTTCATTTTTTTATTGTTTTTATTGTTCCGAACAATGCCACACACAAAAAAAAACGGAAAATATTAAAAGTGGCGAAAATTCAATTTTTTGGTATTTTTTCCAAAAAATTCCCCAAACTATCGGAATGTTTAGATTTTCATAAAAATAACTCTACATAGTTGCATAACCATTATATGAAAGTTTCAACAAATTTTGCTGGTTAATTGCGAAAGTGTGGAGCCACCTTAAGAACCCTTTTTTAGCCTGATATAAACATCGGGAAAAAACCACTGATCAGGGTTTGTACAAAATATAAACTTTATTTTTTTTACAAGAATTATGAAACAAGTCAATTCAACTTATATTAAGAACTCTTGTTGGCCCAGATGTTAGCATGTGGGGGGTCTTAATGTGGGAGGAAACTGGAGTATCCGAAGAAAACCCATGTGGTCTTGCTGGTGACCCCATACATCTTTTCACCCCCATCAGGGAACCAAACCCTGGCCACTTTGTTGACAGGAAGTGTGCTATCCACTGCACCACCCCACCAATCAGGGTTTGACACTAATTTTTTTTTGGTTGGAAGGTCAAAGGACTAGTTAAATAGAAAATGGATGTTGCGTCGGAAGCTTTGAAAATGTCCAATATCTAATAGTTTAAGCTTTGAAAACGTCCAATATCTGATAGTTTAATAGCGGTTTGTTAATTTTAAGACCTCTGTAGACATGGGCATGCTCCAGAATGGATGTTATGTCAGAAAATGTCCTGCGTCTGTGTTACTTGTCTTTGATTTTCTGAAGGTAATATCCCAAGCATGAAAAAAACCCACCAATTGACTGTAAGGGACATCAAAAACTATTGTAATAGAAATATGGTACAAAGATAATTTTTGATATTCTCTTGCAATATTTGATACTTTAAGCTGTTTTTAGAAAGATTATTCAAATTCCATTCTGCCAATGAAATGATACAATGGTGATGATACAAGTTAAAAGGTTATATTGTTGGATTCCCTAGACCTTTGTCGGGAAGGACAGTGGATAGCGCACTCGCCTTACACCAGGATAGTGTAGGGTCACCTACTTAACCGCTCGGGTTTGCCTTGGGTACGCCAGTATCCATGCTCCATTCGCTCATGTTAAGTTTGAATATATTAGACTCTTTCTGTATATGCAGAATGTTCCGAGTTATACTGCATGAAAAATATTTCGATACATTTCATTTCATATTTTACTTTAATTTTGCAGGAAACAGAAGATGCAGTCAATTTTGCAAATAGGGTGAAAAAAGAAATTGCAAGACGGGGTGGATTAGTAGATTTAGAATGGTAAGTTCATAACCCCATGTCAAAGTTAAGGTGGGTACTGGAATCACCTTATCTGTACATTGTACTGATCCCTCAAAATTACTTATTAAATTTGAATGAAACTTTGTACAGCTGAGTACAAAGTTTCTATTCATTGTGCAGTTTCAGCAAATTTTGGCAGAGTTATTACTCTATTTTGTACTTCATCATTTCGACAATGTGTTATGTGTCAGGTTGTCCATCCATCTGTTTGACCTTCTTCATATCTGTAGACTAATACTAATCTTTCGCCCCAATGAGGATGAGATAGTGGGATCTCAACTTGAGGGGAAAGACTCCTACATTGTCAAACGTGAGGCTGGCAGAGTGCTTGGCATCCTAAGAACCATCCTGTGGGTTGAGATTCACACATGTTACAGAGTCCCAAGGGTGTTGCTCAATCCTTTTTCTCTTGCCCTACTGGCTCCATCACATATATGCAATATTGAGGTGACATTAATTGTCATGATGTCATTGCATCATTGCATGACGTAAATGCATCGTTGCCATGAAATAGTTTTATTGAAAAAATCTAAATCTAAGCGTCGCAACTTTTAAAATGTTTCTATTTTATTATTTTTTATTTCAGCAGTGACTGTCAAAGGATTGTAAAATCCTAATTTTATCAGAATAAAATCTATGTATGTATGATGTCAATGCATATTGTTGTCATGATGTTAATTAATGTAATGTTGATGTGATGTCAGTACATTGTTGATGTGATGTCATACACTTGTTATGACAGACTGAGAATTCCCTCGTTTAAACCTAAACCCTTTCACCACTGTAGACCATAATGGACTCATCCAGATCACTGCATAGTAGAGTCTACTAAAGTTACATAGGGGTGAAAGGGTTAAGGTGAGGGAATGATGTCAACCACCAGTAATAATTTGTACACATGATCAGTCCAGCTGTACACTGTTCAACTAATTTTTATATAACTAGGTACACGTCATCATTTTCTGATTGACACATACAATTTGTCAACTTTTATTTTGACAATTTTGATTTAGAATGGGAGATTAAGTTACCTGTAACGTGGCTTACAGTTCTAATTTCTGCCGACCTCAGAAACTCTATACTCATAGGTACTATGTTCTATCTATTGCAGGGATGGGCAGCTGAAAAGAACAAAAGTAAAAGATGCATACAAGTTAAAACCACAAGAGGAATTCAGTAAACTTTTGAAAGTTGATTGAAAGAGTGAAATGTATTGGGTGATTGATTTAAATTGTTGACATACTCGAGAATGGAACAGTTATAGAGAAAAGTCTGGACATTCGGTGTATGACAAACATATGTGATAAAACTATTTCTCTAAATGTTCGTAGCTGTTAGTTTGTGCTGTAAGTGTCTTTAACCTATTACTGTGAAACTATCCAGTCTCTGAGAGATTTATAGTAGTTAATATTGATTAGATTGAAAGACGTAGACATGCTTTAGAATGGTTGTTGCGTCGGAAGCTTTGAAAATGTCCAATATCAAATAGTTTAAGCTTTGAAAATGTCCAATACCTGATAGTTTAATAGCGGTTTGTTAATTTTTAGACTGCTGTAGACATGGACATACTCCAGAATGGATGTTATGTCAGAAGTTTTGAAACTCTCTAATCTCTGATAGTTTAATAGCAGTTTGTTAATATTTACACAAAAGTAGACATAGGCATGATCTAGAATGGATGTTCTTTCTGAAGCTATTTATCACAGGTCACAAATACTTCGACATTAAGAGGTGCGTGTTGAGTCTTAAGCTTACGTTTGTGGATTTAACCTTCCAAAGTTGACCGTGCTAGTGATAGTTAGCTTAACTTCATCCCAATTGATCTGTAGAAATATATTATTAGACCATCACGCCGCCCCACTTAGATTGAAATCTTAAGGTTTGGTTTGTTTTGTTTAGGACACTGTTCCATTTGTATCAGTATGTGACCATCACAAATGTCACTTAGCCATAGATTGTAAGTCTCCCCCCTCCTTTTATCACACATAAAGTACTGTAAAACAGTAAATAAATCATGTCTCTTTACATCCATTTTCATCCAATTTTCAAGGAGGTGAATTCTGCATGATCACAATATATTGAGAGAAATTCCTTTTGTTGCAAGTTGGTCCGAGCATATAATGTCCTGTCTTAGATCACTTTACAGTAACCATTTATTTTTTCCTGTGTTTGTATCAATATCATCCATTTCATTATGGCTACATTTGTGTATCCCGGTTGAAACGGTACGTGTGTCGCAGAAATTTTCCACGATAAACGAACTCATTTGGACCGTTCTACAAGCAGAGCTAAACATGCACAGTTTCGGAGAATAAAAATCAATGTATCAAGAATAATATGCCCTTCTTTCATCCGTCCACGAAATTACATAACGTATCTTAAAAAACTACATGTGGCTTGACATAGTTTTAGAAAGAAATAACGCAAACTGGCAATAGTCAGCATTTTAGTTTCGGCTAGTTACGTCTGGACCCCTCAATCTACACGTGCCGAAATTTTCCTGAGGTCAGCCTCGGTTCAGATCTGTACCTTTTCTTTACAGGTTCAACCCGTTCAACCGTTTTAACCGGATATGCAAATGTACCCTATGTGTCCCCTTGCTGTTGAAGGGAGACAAATTGTATTAAATACTGGTTCTTCTGTTTTTGATTTCTTTGGTTCTTATAACAGCGCGTTGTCTGGGCAGTAACTTTTAAAATGTTGAAGATATCTTGATTTGACTTCAGTATTATCTATTATTATCATTTTACTACATTTGATATAAGTATAGCATCCTTTTTAACTAGGAAAAGGCACACTAAGATCCAATACAAATCATACATATACAAACTACACAATGATCAGTTGATGCAATAAGGATCCCTGGACAACTGCTAAAATCTGCAACAAAGTATTGGAAACTGTTTTTATTGGCATGTCTAAAGCTTTGATAAATAATTTCTGAAAAGAAAATTATACCTTGCAGGGGCTTTTATAGAAAATCATAAAGATGAAATAAAAAAAATGTTATGAACAACAGTGTTCTAAGAGTAAAAGATCTGTGGGGCTAGATCCGGATTTGAACCCTGGACTTCAGATAGTTATACTATGGCTCTAACCAGTTTACCTATGTGGTCAATGGAAGTATCCTGGCCAAACTGTGCTACAGTTATATCCAAATGGTAGTTAAGGGGAGGTTACTGTATATAGGAAAAAACACATTGCAGTGGGGCAGGGATCCTTGGTGCAATATGGAAGTTTCGCAGGAGCTAAACTATCATAATTTTCCAAAGCCACCTGGCTAATACCTCCACAAGTGTGTGTTTGCTGGAGGTGTATTACTGTTCTGATTTTGTTCGGAACCCTTCTTCCATTGGCATTCATTTCCATAGTATTTATAACACATAACTTGATTTTATAGCACAGACAATGTAGAGCTCTACTCCAAGGTCATTGTGTTGATCACTCAAGCAGATCTGCCCATAACTGCATCACAGACAGACAGAAAGTCTGCAGTGCACTGTAATTTTGTCACTGTGACTTAAATCTTAACAGAGATGAAAATGTCTGCCTTAAACCTTTCACCCCTATGTAACTTTAGTACACTCTACCATGAATTGATCTGGATGAGTCCATTAATACCATTATGGTCTACAGTGGTGAAAGGGTTAAGGCTGATCTCGGTCTTTATCAGAGTTTTAATTAATGCAACCTTTTATTAAATTTTTACCATAGAAAAAAAATGTCAGCCTTTATATCTTAAGCCAGTTTTCATCAGTGTCAAAGGTCAAAGGGCATGATGTCAGGGCTGTAACAGTTAGAAATTCCCTTTTCTGTTGATCGACTGTGCTGTTTGACTAGAAATCTTGATGTGAGCTATCATTCACATGTTTCAGTTTTACTCAGTGTGGTTCCTTCAATGTTCTGCCTGTGACAGTCAGAACCTCAAAAATTGGGAAAATATATAGCAGGTCTTATTACCGTATATAATGAATAGATCTTGTTTTACTGTCCTGAACACTTCAGTTTTAGTTTATGAAAAAATATAATCAATCGGATTGTAATCAGATGTGCGTTATCTACAGTACAAAATTATATTATATATACTTAATTCCTTTAATGGGCATTCCACGTGTCAGTGTTTTAATTGTTTGGAATGTTTTTTTTTGTAATTTCACTATAATGGTAACTGTTGTTGAAGAGTAAAAGATATCTTTTTACTGGTAAGTTTGGTTGGACCAAAAAATACCAGCATAAAGTGTTACATTTTACTCTTCAGTGAGTGTACTGTTTAATATATTCTACATAATAATTAATAAATGTTTGCATAATTTATATAATTACTGGTTATGTGATAAAAATATCTTGATTTATCTAAATGTGTTTATTTTAATATACATGTGTAAGTTTTCTTGAGTTTTTCTCATATAAATTCCATAAGAAAATGAATACGCATTTACATGTAAGATAGTTTGTTAGATTTGTAACTTTAAGTGTGTAAAATTCAATTTGTTTGCCATTACCAGTAATACACTTACACTGTCATCGTGTTTAGGGTAAGTCCATGTTTTCACTGATGCCACTTTCAACCCATGAATGGGAAAAATGGAGTAAGATAAAACTTTGACTAGTCAAGATGCTGTAATGATAATTAATTTTGTTAAATTTGTAATTTTATATTGCCCAGGCTCGGATATGACCAACATATTCACAAGCTGTAAATGCTTCAATATTAAAAAGTGGTAGTTCGTTGTTGATGTCATCATGAGTGATAGGTGATAGTTGTTGATGGTCTTCAGGGTTTGTTGCTTTCTGTTTTCAAAAAATAGTGGAAACTTCACGAAGTTATATCTATAAAAAGTGCAAATCCTTCCTGAGGTACTTTTCAATTCATGAATTGGTTTAATGTTCACAAAATTAGAGTCCATCATGAAAATAAGCTACTGATGTAGTAGGCTCCCTTAGCTTGACCAACAGATCACCTTGTTAAAGTCTTAATCTCTCAGATCACCCATCAATGAAGCTTGAAGAAATGTTATAGGAAGGTATATGTACCTCTTAAATAGCTGGTAACATAGTTAACTCGTTCACCCCTGAAATTTCATAATGAACTATTCCAACCTTTGAATTGGAAGAGTTCAAATGTGTCTTCAGGGGTGAATGAGTTAACTGTGGCTCAAAAGTTGGACAAATTACCACCACATATCACCAGTGGTAGCCTAAGCCAGTAAACCCATAATCTTGTTTTTAAATATGAAAGTCATATCTAAAAATAGTCCCTTCTTTATTTTACATGTAACACTCAGGGATAAGCTAGGCTCTTGTTTTATGTCTCTGTCTAAGGCTTTTGTTTGGGGATAACCCCAAATATAGTTACCGCTGAAAGTATACAATATATTTGAGTACAATGCTTTTGAATGTGACCTTAGTTTCCGCGAAACTTGTTCTATAGTTAAACTTGTTATATGATGGCATTCGTAATTCCTTTTTGTGTTGATAAGAGCAATATGGAAAGAGTGATTCTGTTAGTCATAGTATTGCAATTGTAACAACCGATATTAGACTTGACACAAGCAAGTTTAGCTCAAGTTATGCATATAAGGCAATCGGCTAAAAGTGTTTTTTTTAATCTTTACTTAAAAAATGTTGGTTATATTAGGACCAGATAAACCTGGGGCCTGTTCATTTATGTAGAACAACCGGTACATCCGTTGTTAAATGTAACATTTTCGGGTATAAATCCTGGCAGACCTGCAAAAGTTTATGCAGGCCTTGCAAGGCTTCTTCAAGGCTCGCCTTTAAGCAGCATCAGATTACTGGGTTCAATCTTATTTCATAAACGAACAACAGTGGTCCAACCGTTTGGACCATGATAAAGGAAAACGGCCTTGGTGTCATTTGTTGCATTGTCGGTTATTTACTCTTCTATGAAACCCGACGGTTTGGTAACAAATAAAGTGGGCTAGGGGTAATTTATTGTGTGAAGGACCTTTTCTATCTGAAATGAAAATTGGTTTAAACTGTCGCATGGTGATCCTCATACTTGCCTCATAGAAATAGATTAAAATCCCCCAAGAATTGTATGGTTCATATTTCTGCTTAATCCTTGAATGCAGGTTATCTCCCTTTTGAGATTTTGCTCAATGCTTATTTATCCTTTTTGTACCAGCTCCACAGTTGTGGTCTTCCACAACTACTCTATTTTTGTTACACCGTCATTGCTGAAACCCTTCAAAAAAGGTGATAAGAGACCCAGCCAATCTATTTAAAATCAGACCTCTCAAGACCGCATAGTTACCTACGTTGAGAGGCTAACAAAACGGTCTGATTTTAATTATGCCTCTCAGAGTAGGTAACAAATCGAAGCTGTCTTAAGAGGTCTGATTTTAATTAGGCCTCTCAGCGTAGGTAATGAAGCCGCCGTGAGAGGTCTTATTTTAATTAGATTGGAGACACTGCCTGTTAGTTTTCAACTGTCATTGGGGAGGCACCTCACTCTACTTTTCAATGTCCTTAAAATTAATTCTAAAAATGCTTTGCAATTCTTCAATTTTGGAAATTCAGCTGACCATATATGGAAGTGGTGTTTGATGACATTTTCAGGTGGTGGGCATGGATACCAGCCACCATGTTGCACTCTTAACTCATTCTCCCCTGAAATTTCATAATGAACTATTCCAACCTTTGAATTGGAAGAGTTCAAATGAGTCTTCAGGGGTGAATGAGTTATTACAATACTGCCACTCTAAATAAAATGTTAAAGGGTTAACCATGTGACGGCTCTGAACCATTAATTTTTTGGCATTCTTGTATGAGGTGCAATAATTATATATAAATCATAATATACTAATGAAAAAGTAAAGAACCATAATATCCATTCGCATGTGCCATTGAATTTGTGTTCATGTTATCAATGTTTCTTACAGATGTAAAGCAGGGATTTAAATTGAATCAAACATGATGTAAGATACATGTGACCTATGTATTTAATATTTACAATATACCATGCTAATTTTAATATTTTGTGCATGTGTATGTTTCTGCGAAAAATAAATTTGATGATTGGTCCCTCCACTAGTATTGGAGGGTAATGACAGACTGCTTACATAAATACTGTTATCATAACAGATATTGACTGTATACCGGAAAAACATTTCACCACAGTTTAAGTTTTGCCTCCGCAAAGAGGGAGAATTTATCATTTCAGTAAATATTGTTAAACAGTATAACATATGCAGTAATTAAATATGAAGGGCGAAATTAGCACTGGGCAAATATTGATTTTAACAGAGCCTGAGAGGGCAAAAATTTGCTATGGTTTCCTGGTATACAGTACATAAAAATATAAACCTACTCTTGTTTTAATCTGTTAGGGGCGTTATCAAGTCCAACTTCTGTAGAGAATTTGTATTTTAGAGAAAATCAATATTTAATGATATATCATATTATGGGATGGTTATTGCTATAAAAATGCATATCGGAGTACAGTAGAGATATAATTATACCTGCTCGAGGGATGACGGTCCGGATATATTATCGTTAGGATAATTTCTCACACAGTACTACAAGCTATCTATTGTTGGAAAAAGGAAAATATGTGAAGCTTTGTATATATTTGGATTTCTACTGTACTTTTTAGGTCACCTGAGCTTTGCTCAAGTGACCTATTCCAATCACTTTCCGTCCGTCGTCATCCGTCGTTCGTCGTGCGTCATGCGTAAACTTTTACATTATCAACTTCTTCTCAAGAACCAGTGGATGGAATTTTTTCAAACTTGGTCAGAATCATCCTTGGTAGATGAGGCTACCAAATTGTTAAATTTGGATTCCTACCCCAACCCTAGGGGCCAGGGCGGGGCCCAAAAGGGAAAATTAACCAATATTTCAAAAATCTTCTTCTCCAGACTCAGAGGTATTACAGTCATTTTCTCTGCATGGATGGAAAGATCATCAGGGGCTTTATTTAAATTGTAAATTTCAGGACCCCCGAGCTATCCGTTCTCCCTTGGGGAGGGGGTAAAGTTTACTATAGTTTATATAGGGAAACAACACTTTTGGGTATATTTTGACAATTTTCTGTTGGAAATTATTTTTACTTGGTCAGAATCATCCTTGGAGGAGGAAGATGGTTTTAAATTGTAAAATTGGGATTCCTACCCCAACCCTAGGGGCCAGGGTGGGGCCCCAAAGGGAAATTTAACCAATTTTTCAAAAATCTTTTTCCCCAGTTTACTATGGTTAATATAGGTTAACAACACTTTTGGGTATATTTTGACAATTTTCTGTTGGAAATTATTTTTACCTGGTCAGAATCATCTTTGGTGGATGACGGTATCAAATTGTAAACTCGGAATTCCTGCCCCATCCCCAGGGGTTAGAGCGGGGCCCCAAAGGGAACATTTACAAATATTTTAAAATTCTTATCCTTTGATGACATGACAAGTATTGTATTTCACTTAGTTTACATGCTGATTTCCACATCACATCTAAACAATAAAATAAAGCTACCAGTACCTATGATATAACTCAGGTGACCGCTAAGGCCCTTGGGCCTCTTGTTTATTTTGTTTTGCTATCACATACTGTTAGCGATTCGGTAAGTGCATGTAATAATGCATAAATTGTAATTATTGTTTTGAAAAACTTACTGATGTGCCATGTTAGATTTTTGATTTAGACTTGACTACTGTATATTGATTTTCTGACATTTAAATAAAGTAAATAAAACTAACATTGTGACAAGAGCCCAGGTGACTTCAGGGTTCATCGCAGCCAAAATGTGTTACAACTAAGTCAGTTCACTATTTATGAGAAAATTCCTACCTAGGGCTCACCATTATTTATCCTTGTCAAAAGAATTTCACAAATTTGTTCCTTGTTAACATGATTTCACTAGAGGAAAAATGAAAAATAATTACAATTAAGGTGTAGATGAAACCTCAAGTCATCTGTTAGTGTACTTGACCCCAAATTTTATCCACATGCTGCTATTATGACAAAAGATATTTTTGTGACAGTCACAGCTTAAAAAAAATGTACGGTCTTTCTGATACAATTAACATATACGATAATTTAAGTTTTAAATCATACTGTGACTGTTACAAAATAAAACTTATCAAATAGGTTTTTTTGTAACGGTCACAGTTAAAAAAAATAATAACTGTCTGTTAAATACAGTTTGCATGTATATGATTAATTTTTAACGGATTATTGATTTTGCCGCATGTCAAAGGATGAGTTTCTGTGAGCTTTTAACTCATTCACCCCTGCAATTTCATAATGAGCTATTCCAACCTTTGAATTGGAAGTGTTCAATTTTGTCTTCAGGGGTGAATGAGTTAACAAGTTTTAACAACAATAATTGAATCCACACAGCTTATGACTCTATCATTTGTGCCTTCAGACCCCTGTACTGTAACAGTTCCTCCCCATGTAGGTAGTGTTGTGCATGTGCATACGAAATACTCATTAGCATGTAAAAAAAAATCATTTATTTCTTTGTTTTGTTGATTATATCATATTTGTTATTTCTTGAATCGCTTAACATTGTATACATATATATAAAAGGTGACCCACTTTTTCATTTACAGCACAGCTAAAATATTCCAGTGTCGCACCATAAATGTTGAAGAGGTGAATATGTTTTAAAAAGTAGCAAGAGTGCCTGTGTAATGAGCATTTGGACCATGGGTTTACAACCCATTCCCCTCTCTGTGTAACCCTTGGTAAGGTCCCTAATACGATTCCTGAATTTGTGACTCATTTTGTGAGCCATGACCTTGTTACCCATGACGCAAGAACATTATTGGGTTTTTTTCTTTCTGTGAAATGAATTTTGATTTTAATTGTTATGAAATATTAGATGATGCATTAATTGTAAACACTGGATAAGGTAGCACCTAATTAATTAGTAAGTAATTACATACATTGTATGTATATCATAAATCTACTATATGTTAAATTATTTACAGAAGAATCATTGTTATTATTATTTAATCTATAATTGGATATACTTTGTCTTGGTCTTTTTCCTTTGGTGGGAGGGGTGTGTGTGATAGGGAGATTTAATATCTTTCCCGTTGTTAAAAGTGGTTTCTTTATTTATCCAAATGCTCACACATACACATTGTACAAAACTATACAAAGAATGTAATAGTATTATATACATTTGTTTGATGCTCCATTCAATCTCAAGGATTTTGTTTCTAAGTCATGAAACACTTAAAGGGTAACACACCTACAGGTTTATGTATGTATTGTCAATGGAAGCAGGAAAGTGTTGGAGCAGCTTTATTAAAAACACAGAATTTTACCATATGATTTCCTTCGTACCTCTGTATGTGTGCAGGTATCCATGTACATGTTAAAAATGGTATAGGTCATCCTTGAACTTACGTTCTCTGCACCCCTGGAACATGTCATGTTGCGCACCACCTTGAGGATGGTACAAGGAGACTAGTGTGATCCTTTGATGTATTGCAGGTAAATACTGACTGGCTTTGAAGTCGGATGTTGCATGCTCCTCTGTAATCTTCAAAGGACAGGTATCAGCCTAGTGAATGGTCAATTTACCTGAAACCAATCAGATAGCTATTGGTGTGCCTTTGATTTTGTCATGTCCTTTTCCAGTGGTGCAAAGAACGTGTATGACCCCTGGAATTTTGAGCATGGATGTTGGTGTTCACCTTGTTTTGGTCATTATTTTCAATAACGCATTGGTAGTTCCATACCACTATAATACTACAGCACCTGAACTGTAAAACAAATCCCATGTTATTAATACTCCACTCTAAGACAGGTAGAGTTGAGTAAAAATATCCCAGGTTTGGGTAATCCAAACCTTCACCCTCATCCTGCAGTCAATAAGTCATCACACAACCAACTGTCATGAAGCCTCAAATTAAAACAAGATGGAAAAGTTAAAATACATTAGATTTAGCATAATAGATAAGTCTACTTCATTTACACTGTATCATGCATGTGAAAAGACAGTTTTGTAGATGAAAAAGAGCGAGAGAGAGAAAAGAATTCTCCACTGATATACCACAATACTTATATTTTGAGAATACTTTGCCATAAGTTGCATATTTAATTTGTAATTAGGGATCCATTTTTGTATGCTCCAGCACCTCACAGAGGAAAACATCATTTTTTCTACCAATAAGCTTGTTACTTTTACTATGTTCTTGCCATATTTGTTGTTGAGGTCTTATCTACAAATGTTCAGTTACTTACATGTTGTACATTGCCTAATGTTGGCTTAAGTTTCACTTACAAACTGTCTACCTGGTAATATCCAGCTTTATTTGATTCCGATAAACATGACACTGCGCAAAAATTCGATGTACAAGCCTAACTTATGATAAGAATTTATATATAGAGGTTACACAACGAGTGGTTGTTGTATATGGTATTTCTTTCACTCGAGTTAGTTATTTTTCAAAAGTTACAAAAAACACGAGCTTCAGGTCAATAATTGTATACCACTCTTCGGATGTTTGTAACAAAATTCAAAATTTCACAAAATTTTTGCTTTGTTTGATTTAATTATATATTATAATTCTAAAATATAATTTTGTGAAAAGAGTAAGTCCAATATAGATCAAATGTGGTATACATACAGTGTCATTACATGTAGTATAGTGATTGTATACCTTCCAACTCAATTGACCAGTACTTTGACATTCTAATAGAAAATCCGTGACTTTTCTTCAAAAACATGTCCCACCTGCAGATTGGAGACCCATCTGTGGATATTGGCATGTAATGACACTACAGAATTGCAACACTTATTAGTTGTTTAAAAAGTGGGTCAATCTTGTAACAGTGTGAAGAGGGTGCTTCGGTTTTGATGTTACAAACCATACTTTTGTCTCCATAGCTATATATAGTTGTATTTTTGAAAATAAATGTTGTTATTTGTTTAAACGCTTGCATTTGTTGCTCAAATTAATATAAAATTGATATTATTTTGTTTTGTTTTTTGTTTTATTTTATGCTGGGTGTTTTTTTGGTTCAACTGTTATACAGTTGATTATTCCACAGGTGTTGGACACACTAATACGATGACACATACACATCATATAAGTGTGTGGCAGATCTGTACATGAGATCACGGTTGCCTTCTAGCTTCGCTCTAGAGGGGATTTCCCTTTAGCCTAGTGGTAGTGGCCGACTAGCTAGGAAGTCTTGGGTTGTGGGGGAAGCACACTACTTTCTTTCCTGTTACAAGTGTGTCCAGCACCTGTACGTAATGCTATATCCTTAACACTGTCTAAGTAATGGTTGATAAAACTGACTAAAAATTAATCCTAAAACACCATAAATTCACTTTCAATTGGATCAATACTGGATCAGATACATACGATGTGTACGCTTTAGCTATGTGACTGCAGAGTAATTGGAAATGGAAATCGACTAAAAAGTCTTCCTAACTTTTGGGGCAAGGGAAAGTTTGTCATTTCTGCGTCTGAGCCCAGTATTAATACATATATAGCTGACGCAGTTTATTCAATTGGTAAAACAAAATCTCAAAAGAGGAATAAAGGGTCCAAACTAGTGGTGAAAGCTACGTACTGCAAGATGTCACAGGGACCTGAGGATTGGGTACGGCTATAGTTGGACCTCAACTGATCTACCATCATTGGGTGTGGCATTTTTACCGTAAGTTGATACAAACCCCTATGACTTAATCTAAACACATCAGTTAAGGTATAAATATAGTTGTAACAAATTTTCAGGTAGATACATCATCGGGTGTGGCATTTTTACCGAAAGTTGATATATATTCCAAAAATGAAATAAAAAATATTACTCTGATCACAGCACTTTAGGTATACATATAGATGTAACAAATTTTCAGGTAGATACCATCATCGGGTGTGGCATTTTTACCAAAAGCTATTACTCAGAACACATCGGTTAAATTTAGGTCTAAATATAGGGCACGACGGTTTACCCAAAACTACCAATAAACACACAAAACCCATTATAATGTAAATAATAATCTTAGACGAATGATTTAGTCTTGTCATAAAAAACGGAGTTATGCTACTAGTAAAGGGGAATGCTTACATCAGCAGGAAGTTATTACCAGGAGAACAGAACTAGTCTACAGTAGAGAAGGAATGTTTAGCCATTTCGGTCTCATCGAAATTATGTTTTCATACATATACAAGGTACCTTACCAGTGTCAAATTAATTTTAAATAGGTATCAAATTGATTTCCGTTAGGCTCTTGCGCTATAAATTGTATAGTATGTACGGATGTGTGCTTATAATTGACCGTATGGCCATTTCACCAGTTTCTGTACAACGACAAGTTAGCAGATGGAAGTGCATCCTCGATATCCAGGAGTTACGCTCACTTTCGCTCTCTACACCCCTGGAATATATCATAGCAAAACTGAAGGCACGCGGCTAGCTATTTGATTGGTGTCAGGTGAAAAAACTTGACCAATCACTAGGCTGATACTTGTCCTTTGAAGATTACAAAGGAGCGACGCCCGACTTCAAAGCATGTCATTTTTACCGCTACGCGACCGCGAGATTCTTTTGATGTACATCAAAGGACCAAACTAGTCTTCTCGTCTCATCCACAAGGTGCTGCACATTGAGCCTTCGATTTTGCTATGACATATTCCATGGGTGTAGAGAGCGAAAGTAACATTTGTTAACTTCATATTGTGGCCACGACAGAGACCATACCCCTATCCTGGATCTCCCAGAACTTGGTAAATGTCCTTTTTAACATAGTTATGAAACACATCAGCAAATCGACAATATCACAGATTATATAGAGTAACAACATCAAGCCCATAGTTCTAAAGCACACCAAGTGATGTACCGGGTCATGCATGGCCACTCCGGCCGAGGCCTTCACAAGCCTCTCCATGAGGGTCGCATTCCCGAACTTCAAATACCGTCTCTCCACTCTAGACTCCGACCTCTTCTTAAACATCTCCACTGAGTACTTTTAGCAATCTATATACAACATAAAGTATTCAAGTAATGAGTCACGTGAAGAAATTTAATCTAACTTCAAATGTAACCTTCCCCTACGGAAACAACAATACTAGATGTACCATATGGCAATAACAGTTACCCCTATCTGATTTGGGGAGTTCACATTCTCGTTCCTATCTCTGTCATCCATGACTGACCTAGTCGCCACTATCTGGGTACGTAGCCCTATAGCACTATTCATAATTCAACAGTCCCACCAATACACGGTGTTACCGAAATCGTAAGATTTGACCTCAAATGTACTTTTGACCAAAGCACTGCTCTCTATTGATACCCACTATCTTACACGATTAATTGCCTAATTTACAGTCTATTTTGTAACACCTATTATTCACGTTTGGGTATCGTATAGTTACGAACCTATATTCTTGTATAAAACAAACAATTTGTCCAACATGAAATCACCTGCAAGAACAGGTTGAAACGGCTGTAGGCATCCTCGATATCCAGGGGTTACGCTCACTATTGCTCTCTACACCCCTGGAATATGTCATAGCCAAATTGAAGGCTCAGTGAGCGCCACCTTGTTGATGAGACAATGAGACTATAGTTCGATCCTTTGATATACATCAAAAGAATCTCGCGGTCGCGTAACAGTAAAAATGATAGGCTTTGAAGTCGGGCGTCTCTCCTTTGTAATCTTCAAATGACAGGTATCAGCCTATCGATTGGTCAGGGTTTTTTTTTACCTGAGACCAATCAAACAGCTATCTTCGTGCCTTCAATTTTGCTATGACATATATAGCTGTAGGTAGTGACGCGAAAAGGAATTACTGCAACAAGGAGGAAAATACCATGACCTGTATTGAATGTAACAGAAATTGCTAAAGAGTGTCGGCTTTCTGTGATATACTTGGAAACCTGGGATATGATACTTTCCTTTTCTGTGATAAGTATTACTGCTTTTTATTAATATATGTGAGTATCTCCCTTTACATGTAATATAATGTGTTATTGTTGTTTTACATGTTTGTCGTAATAATAGCTCTCAAGAGCTAATGTTCCTTGTTTACCTATATGCGACGTTTAATAAAGTTTCTTGTATCTTGTATACGGGTCACAGGGAGCTGAGAATTTGTTACAGCTATATTTGGATCTTAACTAATGCTAAGGTGTTCGGAGTAATTTTACACGTTTTAGGGATTTATATCAACTTTCGGTAAAATACCAACTCCTGCTGATAATAATATACCCGTATATTACTCTGAACACCGTTGTTGTTTAGGTCTAAATATAATTATAAAAAGTCTGCAGAAGAGAAACCGTCGGCGCTTTCCCTAAACGACGGCTTCCGATTGCAGTAAAGATATAAAGATACACAAAGCCTCTTATCAGAATGACTATGGATGGGGATATACCTGTATTCATGATAGTGCTAACGGGAATACTGCCAATGGAAAATGGGAAAAGTTATAACAATAGCTAAATGTTTTCCTGGGGAGGGGGTGAACATCCTCTATACTAAAGGCGCTACACTCACTTTCGCTCTCTGCACCACTGGAATGTCAAAGCAAAATTTAAGGCATTCGGCTAACCATTTTATTGGTTTCGGGTGGAAAAAACCCCTGACTAATCGACAGGCCGATACATGTACTTTGAAGATTGTAAACAGAGGAACGACACCCGACTTCAAAGCCAGTCTATTTTACCGTTACGCGACCGTGAGATTCTTTTCTTGTCTCTTCTTCTTCGTCCATATGAAGGATCAGACTCAAAGGTTTGAGTGCATTTGATCCTGGGAGGTGGCATTAAAAACAAATAGTGATGGTATTTTTCACTATAAGATAAAATCAGTAAATACTCCCGGGTAAGTTGAAACTAGCAAGGGCGCATCTAAAAGAGTTTAGGTTTTGCTCCTGCGTTAGAGAATTTTGTAGAGAATTCCAATTTAGATTAGTCCTGGGGGTCTTTATATAGGTTTTTGTTTGTATGAATTTGGTTGATCCTGTGGGCCCCTCTTCTTCTCCTATCACTTGATGTTAAAAAGTAGGATGAATCGATACCAACATGTCCGTGTCTTCTATGAGCTAGGGCTCCCAGTTAAGCGATCCGATCATATTGGATACACAACCAGGCTCTATAGATCTGTGGTCATTAAACACATATCTGGTAGCCCTGTGCCAGAAATTTTCAATAGATTGAACCTGGTCTGAGGGTCCCAGCGTGTGGCTGCATACTCTAGGGTTGGTCTAACTAAGGTTGTATATGTTTGGGCTTTAACTTTTCTGGTGCAATATGACAGATTGCGTCTCAGAAATCCTAGAGTCTTGTAGGCTTTGTTAGTGATGAACTGTATGTGTTTATCACAGTTTAGATTGGCAGTGAAAGTGGCCCCCAGATATTTTGATAGAATCTAAATTGTCCAGTGTTTGATCGTGTAGAAAGTTCCTTTTTCCTTTTTAGAGATGTTGATAATAGAGCAGTTTTTAGCGTTAAAATTAATCTGCCATTTACTCTCCCAGTTTTCCAAAGACTAGAGATCATTATTAAGTTTGTGACAGTCCTGTACAGAATTTATTTCTGTATAGAGTAAGCAATCATCAGCAAAGAGTTTGATGTTGCAAGAAACTGATCTGACAATGTCATTAATGTAGACTAGAAACAGGATTGGGCCAACGACAGTCCCCTGGGGTACCCCTGAAAGGACAAGGGCGCTGTCAGAGCTGGTACCATTAATTATGACTTTCTGTTGTCTATTATTCAAAAAAGAGTAAAACCAAAGTATAATTCCCGAGTTGATACCGTAGTATTTTAATTTGGAAAGTAATCTTGCCTGAGGGACTTTATCGAAAGCTTTTGAGAAATTAAGAAGAGCGACATCAATTTGTTGATTGTAATCAAGGTTTCTTGCTAGGTCGTCTATTGTCAGAAACAGTTGGGTTTTAGTGTAGAATTTTGCCCGGGTGCCATGTTGTAAATGATTAAGGATGTTATATTGTGGTCGAGGTGAGCCGTAACGTTGTTGTGAATAATATGTTCCAATAATTTACATGTGATACAGGTGAGGGAGACAGGACGGTAATTTTCAGCAGCTTGTTTATCACCTTTTTTGAATACTGTCTCATCAACAAGGTGGTGCACACTGAGCCTTAGATTTTGCTATGACATATTCCGGGGGTACAAAGAACAAGAGTGAGCGTATCTCCTGGATCACTGAGAATGGGGGAACGGGTAATTTTTAAAATGTTTCATGGAGTTTTCTCCTCAAAATTCCCGACTGGATCCGGCTCAGCTGTAACCGAGTATCGATAAAGTATGAATTGTCAAATAATGTTAAAAATAAGACAGACTATATGAAGTATGTATTTGATGTTCAGGAAACGCTATATTTAAAGGAGCATTTTTAAAGGATTTTTTTAACTTTCATAGATGAATACATGTATCATGAGTCAATAATTATCAGATAGACGGCCTAGCCACGGAATTAGATTAGTTATCTAAGTCCGTGGCCTGGCCTAGGAGTTTAGAAAAAAGAGGTTAACTTGATCAGGTCCGATCGCAACATTATCTAATAATACGAAAAAACAGTAATTAAGGTTCCTACGGAGAAAGCCGAGAGTGGAATTGGCTTTTCCACAGATGTTTGATATGTGAGGTTAACATTTTTTTCAGGTTCGACTGTCAAGTATACGCCTAGGTATTGGCTTTGTCTACATGTTGTAACTCCTTATGTAGTAAGTAAGTGTGATGTTGGACCTGTGTGTTGTTTGTGATGGAGAGGATGTTACATTTGATTGGGTGGAATGACATTTCCCACGATGTTAGCTTAATTATCAAGGTCTTCGTGTAGGCGATCGAAGAGCATTGGAATATATACATAAAAAAGTATATCATTAAATAAACATCTTTTTATATATTAATTTTACTTATATGGAAGACCGAATGACGATTTAATTCAAATTTGAACACATTGAAAGCCTTTGAAAAGTGTTCGATTATTTGGCGCCATTTTCGTCATGTTGTCCGCATTTTCTCAACTCCTTTCCTGACGTTAGAGTTTCCCTTGATTCGGTTACTTCCGGTTTTGGTTTGGATAGCAGGAACGGGGAGCAGATGGGGTAACTTTAGAAGAATTCCTCAGTCACCTCTGTGTTTCATCTCCTGAAGTAGGTAATAGGTTTGTGAATAATAATATGTTTTGTCAAGCAATCATACTGTATCACAGAATATGTTCTATACAATTTGTCGTAGAATGACTAACCCGTAGTTACTGACAGGTGAGACGTGTTTATTTTGGGAGAGACTCGTTCAAGCTGTCAGACAGGTTTTAAGTATATTGTGAGAATCTTGGGGAGTGTAACAGTAAGTTAAAAAAAGTATTTTCTTATCATACAGACTTATCGCATGAACTGGAGTCGGGACTCGAAAATGTAATACATGTAATTGTTAGCCTGAGTTTCCTCTGGCCCTGCCACCATACTTTAGGTAGACATTTTGACAGATAGATGTCTGGTGTCAGGGCCAGAGGAAACTCGGGATATAGTTACGGGCGACGCATCATGTGGAAAAAACAGTCTGAAAAATAGAGTAGGAAAAAAACAGTGGACAGTTTCTTATGGGTATGAAATTTGTCCGTTCTGGAAAACCTGTTTCTTTTAATTTTCTCTTTCACAGATTGATGGCTTAGGAGGCAGTACCTAAATCGGATCACTTTTTGCAAAAATACTTATAAAATAAATAAATGTGTCAACAATGACAACAAATCAGTTACAACAATGATGTAGTCTTAGAATAGTTAGCCATGCACCATTTTTTGTCTACAGATGATTAGTTTTAAAGTTCAAATAGCACAAGAAAATGTAATTCAAACTCAAATGTCAGTGTACATGTTTTGATCACGTTTTTAAAAAATGTTGCATGGCACGACTATGCATTCTGTTTTGGACTATAGAAATAAATTCACACTATAGAATTACTTTTTGTCATATATAAATTATAAAGGTCATCATAATATATTGATATGCTTGACAAAAAAATATTCATTTGAAGCGTAAGATACTGCAAAATTCAAGCCTTGATCCAATTTGGGTCCTGGCATTCGCAAAAACCAGAGACGATGATTGGTGACTTCAGAGCATTCCATAAATATCTCAAGTGAGCCCCGGGAGCTAATTTCGTTTGTAACCACACCCATCGATATTCTTCCTTTGATACAACCATAAATGAATATAATTCCTCCTCAGATTTTTCAATGATTTAATAAAATGATGGTTTGGTGATTCGATTAGGGTACTGTCACCTTACATGTACATCAAACAGTCTCAACAAGTACAACATTCTCAGATTAGTTTATGTAATCATATCATGTCATCACTCACAGAAAATTGTATTTAAGGATTAACTTGAATATATTTTTTATGTTATGGAAATATAACACAAAAAAACGGAGTGTACTCTAAATAAACCGTGAAGCGGTTTATGATGAGAGTACACTCCGCTTTTTTGTGTTATAGCTCCATAACATAAAAAATATATTCAAGTTAATCCTTATAATTTAATCTACTATACACAATCCCTGTGGAAATCCACTTTTTTTGATGGACTCTTTTCTCTTAGAAATGATTACGCCGCTGTATCAGCCAATTAAAAGAGTTACAAACAGTGACGTCATTTTTTTTTTTACGTTATGAGCTGATAACATACCTTTTTAAGCCGATGAAAATGCTTGTTACAAGCAAGATCAAATAATTTTGGGATAAAGCTTTTTTATCTTTCTTTCTATGAATATTTCTGCTGGCTAAGTAGCCAGAGTGAGATTTTTTTGGTATAAAACAAAGATGGAACCACAGGTCCCTGTATAATGTCATAAAAATATGAATTGAAAAGTTCTGTTAGGACTTAAGCATTTAGAGAATTTTGATATCTTCGTGAAAACTTTGGTGTTGTCTACAGCGATACATATTTGAACCCATCAAATCTGGAAGTATATTCACAAAATTACAATGTGAAATGGACCCAAAACTGATCCTTGTTGTGTACTGAATATTATTATACATTCACATATTATTTTTTTTGGGGGGGGGGTGGGGGGGGTGGGGGAGGTACCTATATTATATATAAATGGATTAAGGAGATTAATAGATACAAATGAATATTTTTTGGTAAATGTGTGAGTTGTATAATTGTTATTTTTTAAGGCTCTTTAGTTGTTCTTTTAATTCGTTTCATGAAAGTAATTTTGAAAAATTGCACTGTCTTATTTTATAATTTTGATTTATGGAAAAAAATGATCAAGTTAATGATAGTGAATGTGTCGATGTTTTCAGGAAGATGGAGGAAACTTGCCCAGAGCAGATTTACCTGGGCAAGGTCACTCAGGTCATTGACCCCAGCAATTTCTGGATGCAGATTGGTACAGGTAAAATGTTTGATAATTAATAATTGTATAGGCTCCTTAACAAATAAAACAATGAGTGTTTATTGTATAGAGTCTAACACAGGTAAAGCAATCAATGATTAATGTACATATAGAAAATAAATGAAGAATAAAATCCTCTCGAACTGTTAAAATTTACAAAATGTTGAATAATGATAATTGTATCTAAAGATGTTTAAAATAACTGATATCTACAGGATACATGTAGTTAGTAAGAGTGACATATAATGATATTGCAGTACCAATGTATATATATATATATTGCAATATTTGTCTAGCAGTATACTTGCATATACAGTACATTTCACCTAATATCACGTCTGTTAATGTCACTTTTCGGTTATTATCATGTTTTTTTGATGCACCGTTTTTCCTGCTATATAATCTATGCAATTCAATTCTTTTATTATCACCTGATTTTATGTTGATTTCTCTTAATATCACTTTATTTTGGCCACTTCCAAAAAAAAAAATACAGGTAAATGGTGGTAATGATTCATGATAAATGCCCCCGGGGACCTTCTTTCACACCCTGGACGCATTATGTAAAGAATGCCTTGACCTAACAGGGTATTTTTTACACCTGGCTGACTGTTAAACAATAGGTTGACTTACATACTTGTTAACATAATATTCACCTGTGGTTGAGGAGCTAGGGCAGTCTAACATCTGTAAACTTTTCTAATGCCAAGTGTGATGTATTCTTTCAACTAATTATAACATGTGTACTATCTTCGATTACACACTTGCAGCAAATATCTAAGGAAATTAACCCATAAAAAGATGTTACTAGAGAAAGAACAGTATAAATATCAAGATAAAGGTAAATATTTACCAAGTCTCATGCTTACAATTGAATTTGATGCAGAATACCAGCCAAACACTTGTATGCCTACATCACTACTGCAGTAAACAATCATAATTACAAGCGTACTGATCGTCATTTTGCTACTTAACAATATGAAATGTAACTGCGTACTGAAATGAAATACAAATAATAAATTTATTTCTATACTTATATCTATATTTCAACTAGGGTTTAGAACAAGGTTAGTTACAAAATATCAATCTTCTTCGTAGAGCCACATCACTTAGGCATTTGACTAAGTTCACTTCCGGTTTTGAGGGTTAAAAAACATCAGAGAATATGTATTCTGTTTATGTCATGTTTCGGTTAATATCATGTTTTTCTCTGACAAATGGGAAGTGATATTAAGAGGAATCTACTGTATTACAATATCATTTTGAAATTGCAATATATTGCAATATGTTTTCAGTTAATTGTTTTGGGGTTAAACCAATAATAAGTAACAAGTTTGAATCAATTTTATTTTCAAATGCAGCCTGCTTGTTGTGATGTCTTCCAAAACCATATAAAATAATATTCCAATTCTCATTGCTGACCTGATGCTGCCTTTTCTTATTTCCTACCAGTGGTATAAAGTCATTGTAAATGCATATACATGTGTAAAAATTTCTAGGAGCACATTGACAGCATATTGTAATACATTGCAACCTAAAATAAAGGTTTCCACTATATTTATCTGTCTGTCTGTCATATTGCATCACTTTGTATGGGGTGTCTTATACTTATATAAAGTGTTTTCTATAATTGCCAAATTTTGTATGTGTTGATATATGATAATCTTAATCAGTAGTGTCTGCTTTATTGGGGAGTTGATCGTAAATCATAGGGATAGGTGACTTATTTATGTTGGTGAGGCAGGAGGTATTCATTGAGCTAAGTGACCCCCTATTACATAACAAAGTCCCTAGCCCTCTTTTTATCTCCGAGATAAAAGAGCCCCCATGTGGAGGGCATTGGGCTTTGGTACTGCAAAGCTAATGGCTATCCAATAGGGCTGTCAATCACCACTGATATTAACAAAAGGAAATTTTGTTCAGTTCTAAATCTTATTTAAAATATGTGAATCTGTTTTGATGGTAACAAGTCAACTTTGTTAACATGATATAGTTTTGTTTGCAAACTGTGGTTATAGTTAAATAAAACATGTATTCTAACCATACATACACTTACTAATTGTCAAATTACAATTACATATTTTACAAATGCAGTATTTTATGTTGTATTTGATACTTTTATGCAACATAATAACGTTATAAGATTGTCTGATCCCATTTAATCTGTCACCTAAAACCGTCGTTATAGTTAAATAAAACATGTATTCTAACCATGCATACACTTACTAATTGTCAAATTACAATTACATATTTTACAAACCTTTTTATGTTGTATTTGATACTTTTATGCAACATAATAACGTTATAAAATTGGCTGATCCCATTTGCTCTGTCACCTAAACCTGTGGTTATTGTTAAATAAAACATGTATTCTAACCCTACATACACTTACTAATTGTCAACTCACAATTACATATTTTACAAACGCAGTATTTTATATTGTATTTGATACTGTTATGCGACATAATAACGTTATAAAATTGTCTGACCCCATTTGCTCTGTCACCTAAACCTGTGGTTATTGTTAAATAAAACATGTATTCTAACCATCCATACACTTACTGATTGTCAACTTACAATTACATGTTTTACAAACGCAGTATTTTATATTGTATTTGATACTGTTATGCGACATAATAACGTTATAAAATTGTTTGATCCCATTTGCTCTGTCACCTAAAACTGTGGCTATAGTTAAATAAAACATGTATTCTAACCCTACATACACTTACTAATTGTCAAATTACAATTACATATTTTACAAACATTTTTATGTTGTATTTGATACTTTTATGCAACATAATAACGTTATAAAATTGGCTGATCCCATTTGCTCTGTCACCTAAAACTGTGGTTATTGTTAAATAAAACATGTATTCTAACCATGCATACACTTACTAATTGTCAACTCACAATTACATATTTTACAAACGCAGTATTTTATGTTGTATTTGATACAGTTATGCAACATAATAACGTTATAAAATTGGCTGATCCCATTTGCTCTGTCACCTAAATCTGTGGTTATAGTTAAATAAAACATGTTTTCTAACCATACATACACTTACTAATTGTCAACTCACAATTACATATTTTACAAACCTTTTTATGTTGTATTTGATACTGTTATTCAACATAATAACTTTATAAAATTGTCTGATCCCATTTGATCTGTCACCTAAAACTGTGGTTATTGTTAAATAAAACATGTATTCTAACCATTTATGTTGTATTTGATACTGTTATGCGACATAATAACGTTATAAAATTGACTGATCCCATTTAATCTGTCACCTAAAACTGTGGGTATAGTTAAATAAAACATGTATTCTAACCATATATACATTTACTAATTGTCAACTTACAATTACGTATTTTACAAACACAGTATTTTATGTTGTATTTGATACAGTTATGCAACATAATAACGTTGTAAAATTGTCTGATCCCATTTGTTCTGTCACCTAAAACTGTGGTTATTGTTAAATAAAACATGTATTCTAACCATTTATGTTGTATTTGATACTGTTATGCAACATAATAACGTTATAAAATTGTCTGATCCCATTTAATCTGTCACCTAAAACTGTGGTTATAGTTAAATAAAACATGTATTCTAACCATACATACACTTACTAATTGTCAACTTACAATTACATATTTTACAAACACAGTATTTTATGTTGTATTTGATACTGTTATTCAACATTATAACATTATAAAATTGTCTGATCCCATTTACTCTGTCACCTAAAATTGTGAGTACCTCTTGGAATTGTAGATTGTCAAATACTGAAATATTTGGTTAGGTGGGCCGGATCCTCTATCAGTCTCGAGCTCGGAGAAATAATAATGAGTATAACTGTGAGCATATACAGGGCTCCGCAAATAGCATTGCTCTACAGGTGTGGACATGTCTGAAACCCCTTTCTCTTCTATATATAATTAGCGTCAATAGAAAAAATGTAACTTCTATTCAATTCTAAATCTCAATATCTAAAGCTATTTTGGTGTTAAGTCAACATTGTTGTGTAGTTTTGTTTAAGAACTGTGTGTTATGTTGATATAGCTATTACCGGTCGATGTCACATGTTAACCTCCCTAAAATTCTTTAAAATATCAATAAATTTAAAAACTCTTAAAAATATCAATAAATTTCAAATTTTGGTTCCAGCAAAGTAATTACAGGCTTCAGAATAACACAAATGAGATAATACTATATTGTACAGTATTATTTCTGTTTTAAATGTCTCGTCTCACAAATTTCCTACTAATTCATAGAAAAAATCTTACTTTTTTTTTACCAAATCTTACTAAAACAGTTGTTATTTTTTTTAAACTTTATAACATTACCGGATTATCAAATTGTATGATCACATTTACTCTGTCACCTATATTTGCAAGGTTGTATTCGTGAGTACCTCAGTCTCAGAATGGCAGATTGTCATATATATCATATACTGAATTTTGGTCTGTGCTGCTCTACTGTTTACAAAATAATGTCTGTTTCTTGTTTATAAGGAGATGTGGGAGGATGGAGGTGGTGGGGAATGTAAATTGTAGAGATGGGTATTGCAAGCAGTTTTCATACTGCAATAATTTAGCAAATATTGCAATGTTTCATATATATATATTGTACTCCTAGAAATTTGGAACATTTATATTGATTTATAGAATGGTAGAAAATACGAAAAGTAAGCCTCAGGTCAGCAATGAATTTGGAAAATGATTTTATATAGCTTTGGAAGATATCGCACTTGGCCTGCTGCATTTGGATAAAATTGATTTAATCTGATTGTTATTTCTATACAATTATTTCATAACTTTGTTAAAACCCCCAAACAATTACTTGAAAACATTTTGCAATATATTGCCATTTCGAAATCATATGGCAATTTATGCATTGCTAGACAGATATCGCAGTATAATTTTGGTACTACATTATTATTGCTCATTGCAACTCTAGTGAATTAATACTAGCTTTGCTTATTTTATTTTCGTGGAACTGTTTTATTGGGAAATATTTGGATGTTTGCTATACTGGTTTTATATGGTTTATATATCTTTTGTATTTTTTTACAGATGAGAGTTTGGCCGAGTTTCTACAGTTTGAGATAAACCTTGAGGATTCCTGCCGCACCATGGGGATCAGTATAGATAATGTAGAAGATATTGGGATGGGCCAGCTGGTCCTGGTCGACTGCACAGACACGGACAGGATGTGGAGGCGGGGCCAAGTATCCCGTGTGGACAGGTAAGTCATGTTCATAAAACATATTTATAAAAGAGAAAATGTGCTAATCTTGACAACTGTTTCATAATTCTCTGCCTCCAATAACAGCACGAAAAAAACCTGTTCATGGATATACCCTGAAAGGCAATTCACAATGTACGTCATTTCACATATCTACAAGCACTTGCAATGATACGATGCGGTACTTATCACAATATGATGCCTGTGATACGATACAAATATCTGCTCAGTATGTCAACTTTATAATGATCAAGTGCAATTTTATCAAGTTTTGTCATAGATTTTGATAGTAAATGCTATTGAGATATATTTTTGTACAATTTCTTGTACTTTTATGTATAGTCCGAATTATTCTGAACGATATAAAAAAAGTCAATAAAACGTCAGAATAATTCGAACTATTTTATGTATAACTGCACAGTGGACCACATCTTTACTGAAGGATTCTATAAATATGATTACACATTTTTAAAGTTTGATAAAATCGATTGATAATTTAAGTACTGTTAGTGTATCTCGATACAGGTAAACAAAACAATTTGATACGATACACAAGAAAGTATCGCCATATTATAGGATACCAAATATCGTTGCAGCCCTATTGATAATATATATCTTAGCTGCTGATATCACAATTGCCTAAAATGGACCATACAGTTTGATATAAAAAATGTTCAGCTCAGTTCCATAATTGACCTCTTAAGTAAACTTCTGCTTAAGTTTTACCAGGAACATTTGTTTGATTATCATTTTTTTTACTAAATTTCTGTGAATTTGCAGTCAGTATGTAGCAAACTGTTATAATTTCGCTCTGCTAATTTTTTGCCTTCTAGCCTTTTAAAAACTAAACATTTACAATGTATATATACTATTTTCACCGCATGATGAATTTACACACTCATGCAAGTCTGTAAAGGGAATGGAAATTTCAGTTTTGAATGTAATGTTTAGCAGTTTTTGCTTGTGTTTCCAGCGACAGTGAAGCAGTGGATGTACATTACATTGACTACGGCGACACGGAGCTCGTCAACATAGACCGACTCTGTGTAAACCAGGAGGACTTCTTCTCCTACCCATCCCAGGCCCTGCGATGTTGTCTGGCTGGCATCAGACCTGTAAGTCTACACGTACTGCTAATGATGAATTGGTGTATAATACATACCTTTCAAATATGTGATTGATTTCTAACCAGCTCATAGCCAGAATTACTAGTGTTAGCTCTCGTGATTTCTAACTAGCTCATAGCCAGAATTACTAGTGTTAGCTCTCGTGATTTCTAACCAGCTCATAGCCAGAATTACTAGTGTTAGCTCTCGTGATTTCTAACTAGCTCATAGCCAGAATTACTAGTGTTAGCTCTCGTGATTTCTAACCAGCTCATAGCCAGAATTACTAGTGTTAGCTCTCGTGATTTCTAACTAGCTCATAGCCAGAATTACTAGTGTTAGCTCTCGTGATTTCTAACCAGCTCATAGCCAGAATTACTAGTGTTAGCTCTCGTGATTTCTAACTAGCTCATAGCCAGAATTACTAGTGTTAGCTCTCGTGATTTCTAACCAGCTCATAGCCAGAATTACTAGTGTTAGCTCTCGTGATTTCTAACTAGCTCATAGCCAGAATTACTAGTGTTAGCTCTCGTGATTTCTAACCAGCTCATAGTCAGAATTACTAGTGTTAGCTCTCGTGTATTCTAACCAGCTCATAGCCGGAATTACTAGTGTTAGCTCTCGTGATTTCTAACCAGCTCATAGCCAGAATTACTAGTGCTAGCTCTCGTGATTTGTGCATGGTGTTTAGAATAATTACATATTTGCAGTTAATTCATCATAGAGATACAAGCTATAAACAAAAATCACCATTAATTAGACTGTTAGTATTTCTAGCAAAATGTCCGTTTTGAACTTAATAATTAGATTAATAATTACCTAATTCATGATTATTTCCGTATCTACTCCGACAGTGACATAGATATTTTATGGAAATTAGTTTTTTGTGCACATTCATTTGTTTTCAAGTTCAAGGGAGGTAATTCTGTCTTTTCCAGAGTTGAGGATCTTCTGAATCTGCAGTCTTTCCCCCGAAAAGGATTTAAAAATCTCGATAATTATGTAATTTGCACACCCCTAACAATGAGTCTTTATGCTAACAAATTTGTGGTTATATAAAACATATTTTTGTCATCATCATTTCCACCAGATTGCCAAAAGCTGGACAAGCAGGGCCACAAAGGTGTTCCAGGAAATGGTGTCCAATGACATATTTCAGACTGTGGTTTTAGCATTCGAACCAGCAAGCTTCAGAGTCAGTCTTTACACAAAGTAAGAACAGCAGGTCCTGTAGGACCATGTTATATACATGAGGCCAAAACAAGTATGTTTCGGGTAACATTACTTTAAAAAATATGGTAGGTCAGTAGATATTTTTTTTTGGGTAGGGGTGAGGGTTGGGGTAATTTAAGAAATTGCAAAAATCACAAAACATAGATAAAATCACCAAACATAGTTATTCAGACCAATTGTATTTGGTTTTGATACCTTCCTATGAAATAGAGAGGTGTTGTAAAGATCCTTACGATTTTCGGCGTATTCGATGGGACGCTTAAATGCATTCAAGTGAGATAAAATTCCTAGGATTGGTCGGGGTACCAGAAACATAATTTTTTATGGCCTTACTAATACAGTGTATTATGGGATAGTTTACATACTAAAGAAATGCTTTATTTATTAAACATGTGACATGATATTTTTTATGTGGTTTCTGTAAAAGCTGTAGATTTCAGTATCTTATAAGTATTTTAACCCTTTTACCCCTATGCAACTTTAGTCGACTCTACCATGCATTAATCTGGATGAGTCCATTACGGTCTGCAGTGGTGAAAGGGTTAAATGAATAAATCAAAGTGTTGACACAAAATCACATGAAATTTTGAATAATATTTAAGTAACTTGTTTGCACATGATTTCTTTATTGTTCAACATTTTGAGGGAGAATTTAAGATCCAAGGTTGTCTTGACACCTATAGAAAATACGGAAGTAAAGGCATTAAAATCTACATTTGTCAGCCATGCTATTGTCTTCTGGGTAATAAGTTGATCATTTTGACTGGTGTTTTACAGCCATGGCGACGATGGAATTGCGGTGTCCCACCTGATGCTGGAGCAGGAACTCGGACTGGTAATATTGTTATGTAGATTTTGTCCAACCACAGCAGTTTAGTACTACTTCACTCTAATATTTATTTAACCATCCTCCCTCTCTGTTAATGGAAATGTAGAGATGATCTATAACAGCAATTTACTTGGATCTGGAGTTGATAACCAGTAATGATAACTATGATAGCCTTATAATAGTGAAAATTCATTCTAGGTCAATATATGACTGAGACAGTTAGATAGTTCACGTTCTCCCCTTACGGTGTCAGAATTTCTCTGTGTTGATACCTCTGATCTGTTTTAGGGCAAAAGTTACATAATGTTTGATTACAGCAATTTTAGGAGTCGGTGACTACTTTGAATAGTATTATGTTGCTTATGATATAAATGAATTTTATAGCACTTTTTTTCCATTTTTCCATTATCATGAAAAATATATTTCAAGATTTTGGCTATTTTGATTTCTTTTTGAATAGAATTAATCTATTACATATTCTGTTGTTCAGACAGTAAAATAATGACACTTTCATTGTATAATGATCATGTATTATTAAAAAAAAAAAACATGTTGGAATAAGAAACATGGATGAGGAAATGTTGGTAAAAAAATGCCCATTGAATTTGAATATTAGATTTATTTGAGCGTATGACAAAAACTATTTCCCATTCCGGCTGGAATTAATGAAGCTCATTGAAGCTTGTTTTGTAAAATTGACATGGAAACATATTTAAGATTGATAAGGTCCACTAGGTAATATAATATAATAAATGACTGGTATTTATTCACGGTAAAGTAATGTATAGGGCTTCGAGTTTGTGTGGTCACCCTTTTTCAGTTATGTGTTATCTGGCCCTCCTATCAAAAAGGTGACTCATTTGGGAGGTTGTCGTCTGAAATATTGAAGAATACTGAAGAATGATGTTACACTCAAATACCTATCCTTGTTTAGAATATCCATGTATACCAGTACATGTTAATTAAGCTTTGTGATGTTCAATGAAAGAAACTTTCCAGACATTGGATTTTGTGTCTGGAAACTAGAAGAATGATGTAAGCTCAAGGTCCAATCCTTATTTAGATTATCAGTGTATACATGTTCATGTTCTGCACGACAATTTATGAATTTTATTTTTACAGCCATCGGATGACGAAGTGCAAAGGTTGTTTGCTGACGCTCCCAAACATTTCAACCCTGACACATCATACACGCCAGCAGGTTTGTATATCAAGGGTTATTTCCCTTTTATTTTTTGGATGTCTGTGCCTTAATGCTTAATTAAAATTTTGTAATAAGATATGATTGGGTGTCTTTTCATGAGTAAACAATCAGTGCATTTTGGAAAGAAAAGAAAGACAAATTATGTATAAAACTGTCCATTTCCTTCACTGACATGAGATTCGCATTTAACTAAGCTAAAGTGTATATGATGTATGGTAGTAAATACGAAGTGAAATATTTGACTCCATCATTTATGAGTTGCGATAAAATCTTCTAAATTTTATACTCACAGACTACTCCATTTGGGGGACACCTGTGATTGGGGAGGAGCCCAAAGAAGAAGGGGCATGGCCCGATTCTGCTCCTGACCAATCAAGTAGCTCTGATTCTCCACCTTCTGCCTCCTCCTATGCCACCCCCATAGCAGGGGGAGACAACACTGATAATGAGTCGGAACCAAAAATCCAGAGCCATGACAGGTAGCTGAGTCAAAGTTTATTGTTAAAAGAGTTAAATATTCGAGTTGTTCGTTGTGGGTTTTCTCATAAATGCTTGTGTTTCATTGATTATGATTGTGTGGATTGGTACAATTATACAATTTATCACAGAACATCACAAAATCAAAAAGTAAGGTTACTTCAAGGTCAAAGTTTATTGTTAAATAGATCAAACCACTTGCTCAAACTGCATATATTTCTCCTGTTTGGTAGGACATTTCATTCTTGACTGCAATAAGTTTGGTTATAGTTATGAACGAAGGGAGACATATTGTATGGATCTTGCAGTATAACTGCATCACCTACAGATGATGTGCAATGCAGTGTCATTAGGTCACTGTTGCCTTTTACTCAAGGTCAAAGGTTAAAAAAGTCTGATTGTTTCAAACATTTAAAGGTGTGCACCAAGGTGATGCCAACGGTCCCTCACTGAGTCTAATTTTGCTTAAACTTAGTATGCAAGTATATGATGGCATTGTAAACTCTATCCAAGCATCATTTGTGAATATGGGGTCAGTTTTAAGGACTTCTGTTATGGTCCCCATTATAATTAGAACTTGTTAATGTATATGCATTTCATAATTTAGTCAGTTTCTCTAATAATAAGTTCAAATATTGCACTCACTAAACTTATTATCCACAAACTTTCCATCATAGATGGGTGAATTACCTTCCTCGTCACTGCTGTAGGTTAGGATGGAGAAAGGCCCTGAAAAGATATCACACATCAGTCATTAAATAAACCAATAGTGTAGAACCCAAGTAACACAAGACAGGCTTTAACATATAACTAGAATTTTGTTTTTGTGAAAAAAGAGTATGTCGTCCCTGAAGATATCCTGATAAGACTTGCACTGTGACCTTGACCTAGAGGTCAAATGTCAATCCAGGTCAGGTCAAAGGTCAAATAAGTGCAAAGTTTTCAGGAATATCTTGTCTGGACTGTAACTTTTAAGCCATTAAAGGGGAGACATACGTTTTTGTTCACAAAAACAAGTGTCTAATGTTGTTTTGACAGGTAATTTAAACAAGAGCAGGTCAATATTTGTAACCTGATCAGGATGGTGTGTAATAGTACCACAACTGGGTCATGAATACTGGACAGTAATACACTCTCACATAGCTGAATACATATACACTGTAATACACTTTATAATGTCATTGAATTACACCAAATTACAGTGTAAGTAACAATTCATATTAGAAACCAGAAATATTTGCACTGTTGTAAATACATCTTGCGTCTATAATTCCTGGCTTTTGATTTCGAAACAACTTTAACGTGAAAAAATAATAATCTAGTGGCCATTGTTCCTGTACTACTGGTATTGCTTGAATCACATTCAAGCTGGTTAACCTTTCAGAATACAACATTTCTTTAAAATGTTTCTTGGCTTCTGCTGTAATGATCACATGGTTGTCACATGGTGTTCTCCATACTACATATAATTGCATGTGTGTGGACAGTAAAAAGATAGTACCCCTTAAACAATAAGAATAAGGCGTTTACTGGTTTACACGTCCAATATGTTATCTTGCATTTTCTGTCTTTGAAAACTGTTGTCGTCTTCACAAATTCAGAAAAAGAAAGTCCTAGGACTTAATTTTTTACGTGATATGCTGTTTTGCTTAATAGTAAATGCCAGTAATAAGATCTTACATGACTTTATAAAATTAAACACTTTGATACATGTAGCTAAAGCATGAATTTAAAAATAAAAAAGTCAGATAATATGCCAAACTTTCTCACTAAGTCTTGAAAAATTAAAGGAAATTTGAATCATGACTTGAATTTTCAATCATGTTTAAAAGTATGAAAGCAAAATATCAAGGATGTCCATGCTAAATTTTTAAGATACGACTTTCTCGTTAACAGTGAGGACGAGGAAGGCAGTGACAGTGAAGGGGAAAGTCGCACACCCGCACAGATGATTCCTGAGTTTGACTTTGCAAGGATAGAGAAATACTGGGACACTTCCACTGATAAACTGCATGAGAAGATCCAGATAAAGAGGCACAATGAGCTGGAGGCGGAGAACATGAAGCTGAAGGAGGATATGGAGGAGCAGTCAGCTCTAACAGCTGTAGCAGGAAGTGGTAGGTCGTCTTTATCTTGCGCTCCAACTCTCTGCAGCGCAACAATTAATTTAAAACCTTGCATGTGTAATATCACCAGTCGTGTCATCACATACATGGAGTAAGGTTATGATAATATGATTTGCGATAAAGATAAATACAGCTTTTACCTTGATTTCTTTTGTAACTTTTCTAGTCAAATATTTTTCAACAGATGAGAGGATTTAACTGATTTATAATTGTGTCTCCCCTTCCAATGGAGGGAGACATATCGTATTAGCACTAGCTAGTTCAACTTCTCCTGGTTCTGAGCTGGTTCTGCTAATATGATCTTGTCCGGGCTGTAACTTTTTAACCATTAAAGATATCTTAATGAAACTTGAAGTATACCTGCATCACCCATAGACGATCTGCAGTGCACCTTCATTAGGACATTGTGACCTTGACCGCAAGGTCAAAGGTCAAATATGTGTAAATTTTTCAGGAACATCTTGTTCTGGCTTTAACTTTTAAACATTAAAGATATCTTGATGAAACTTGCAGTATAACTGCATCACCTACAGATAATGTGCAATGCAGTGTCATTAGGTCACTGTGGCCTTTTGCTCAAGGTCAAGTTTTTTTTTTTTTTTTTTTTTTTTTCAAAGTTTTTTTTTATTTTTTTTAATTATATTTTCAAAATTTTATGACATAAACATATATATAAATATACATACAATGTACATGAGCGCCTAGAATCGCCTTTAAATAATGTATATACTGTTCAAAATATTCTATCAAGTGTCAGTATTCGTCTTACATTATATATTAACAAATAGGTAAAGATTCACATTCTGATATAAAAAATAAACTTCCGGATATTCTTGTCCGTACTCTATTCTAATTAAAATTGTATTATAATCCAGTGTCTGATTTCCGGTTAGAGTCACGATGGTGAACAGACTTCGATTCGCACAAACGTTATTATATGGTAAATATTAGTATATGAAATGCTTCGTATGGTATAACATCATCCAATTCAGCGAGTTAAAGTGCCATGTTAGCGTTATAGTTCTAGAGTATGTGTTGATAATAGTCAGGGTATAATCTATTAAACAAAAACATGTTTCTTTTCCGAC
>NW_018408317.1:226563-240861 GCF_002113885.1 Mizuhopecten yessoensis
TTCTGAATAACCAAAAGGCTCAGGATGTTGATATTTAGTTAGTAGCATATGCTGGGATCAAGGACTACTATGTTTGTTAAAGTGAATGACTTTGACTTATATTCAAGGTCACAGGGGTCAAATTTGTTTAAAATCTTTAAACAACCTCTTATGAATAACCATGGGTCCCAGGATGTTTATACTTTGCAAGTTTCATCCTGAGATGAAAGGCTATACAATGTGTTCAACATAATGACTTTGTTCGACTTTCAATCACAGGGGTGAAATGTTTTGAAAAAAATTAACAGGGTCTTTTGAACAAATTTTAATCATAAATACTGATATTTTGCCTGTAGCTTTATTTTAGATCACTTTAAGGTTACAAGTGTGAGTTTTATACCAGGTGAGCGATGCAGGCCCATTGGGCCTCTTGTTTTATTTTACTACAACACATTTTTCTTTCCAGTTGATTTACTTTTCCATCCCAGATGTAATCCCAAATTATCTTGTTAATTTCTTTTAGATATTTACATGGTATGCCCCTCGCTTCTATTTCATATCCTATAATAGATATTATTAGTGATTTAATGATTAAAGTTTTCCTGCTAAATGTTAAGTTTCTGGTTTTCCAAATTTGCAGACAGTGTTTTATTCTGTTGATTTTTTCTTGCCAAATTTTGTCATTATCTATCATATATCCATGATGAATTCCTAGAGTTTTCACATTTGTTTTTGTCCATTTTATGATATTAAATGTTGGGTCTTTATTTTTCAATAGTCCTATATACAAACCTTCAGTCTTTTCATAATTAATCTTGGCACCTGATGCTTTTTCATATGATTTTAATAGTTTAAAAGCTTCTCGAATGGATTTTTCTGTTTGATTGATTAGCTGAGTATCATCTGCTCAAGGTCAAGTTAAACAAGTCTGATTGTTTCAAACATTTAAAGGTGTAAGCCAAGGTGATTCCAAAGGTCCCTCACTGTCTTATTTTGCTTAAACTTAGTATGCCAGTATATGATGGCATTGTAAACTCTATCCAAGCATCATTTGCGACTATGGGGTAAGTTTTTGGGACTTCTGTAATGGTGCCCATTACAATAAGAATATGTTCATAAATGCATTTCATAATTAAGCAGTAGTCAGTTCCTCTCATAATAAGGTCAAATAAGTGCTAAAGTTAAAGATATCCTGATAAAATTTGCAGTATATCTGCATCACCGACAGATAATGTACAGTGCACTCTTGTTAGGTCATTGTGACCTTGACATTGAGTTTTCAGGAATATCTTGTCAGGGCCCTAACTTTTAAATCGTTAGAGGGGCGACATACTCTTTTTTTCACAAAAACATAATTCTAGTTATATGTTAAAGCCTGTCTTGTGTTACTTGGGTTCTACACTATTGGTTATTTAATGACTGATGTGTGATATCTTTTCAGGGCGTTTCTCCATCCTAACCTACAGCAGTGACGAGGAAGGTGATTTACCCATCCATGATGGAAAGTTTGTGGATGATAAGTTTAGTGAGTGCAATATTTGAATTTCTCTAAAGAAAATTGTGGAGGCCAAAGGTAAAAAAGGTGCAGTTAATATATATTCCTTGAATATAATAACTGTCAACTAACATAATAGTATATATACATATTTTTGAAGAAAATACATGCTTGTGTTGTCCAAAAAGCATTGGTAATCTTTTTAGCTAGAATTATTCAAACCTTCATCAGTGTAATTAACTCACTGTGTGCTGCAGTACAGAAAATTCAGACTTTCTATATTTTGGATTTCTGGTATATTTTACACAAAATTGTGATATTTTTGTCCTTCGCTCCTTTCCAGTTAGTGACATCTACAACACAAACACCAACAGTGTACCGGAGGACAGCGAAAAACCAGACAAAGAGAATGAACCACCACCAATTATGTTAGAAGGCAAGAAGAAAAAGTGGAAAACAAACGCAGTTCCACCAAGATTTCAAAAAAATGATGTAGATAAATCTCCCAAAAAAAGTCGACATGTTCCCCCTCCTCCCGGGTTTAGTGAGAGCTCTGTGAAGACTGAAAGTGAGGAGATTTACCCTAATGCCCTAGAGTATACTGCTGTGCACTGGAGTGGTGCAGGAGGTGGTCAGGTACTCGGTGCCGGAGAAACAGTGTCAAATTACCTGGTACCGCAAAGTCACCACAAGGAGAAACCTTTTGTGCCTGCGCCTAAGAAGCTTGGCGTGAGTGATGAGGTCAGTGCGTCGTGGGTGGAGGATGTGGAGATCCTTGGTGACAATGATGGGGAAGTTGTACACATGGACAGGATTGCTGCGCTAGAACAGACCAGTCCATCAAAAATTGATTTCTACAGAGTAGTCAACCAGGTACAGTAATCATTACCAACCATAGCAGAATAGTTCTTGTAATAAAGTGCACAGTGTAATCAGTCTTCTCTTTAGTCTTACGATGTACTCCTTTTCAGATTTGATCTCGTCTTCTAATTATAACAGTTATCTCCCTTTCAAAATAATATACAAGAAACTTTATTTAACGTCGCATACAGGTAAACAAGGAACATTAGCTTTTGAGAGCTATAATTGCGACAAACATGTAAAATAACAATAACATATTATATTACAAGTAAAGGGAGATAATCACATATATTAATAAAAAACAGTAATATTCATCACAGAAAAAGAAAGTATACATATCCCAGGTTTTTAAGTGATTGGGAGTCCCCTACCTAAAGGTCCCTCAGGATATATATATAAAAATAGTGTTAATATATGAAAAGCATTAAATGTGATCACAGATAAGTAGTATTCAGAATAGGTAAATAAAAGACATATTAGTAATAGTGAATGAATACTTGTATATCACACAAGAATTACTTAGGACTTAAAACACTATGAAGTGGAATATACATACGATGCTAATATAGCAAAGCATAAAAATTGACAGAATATACACTATTATATTGTGAATTAAAAATGATACCGAAATCAATTAACAAAATTTATCAAGTTATCAATAATATGACATTGATTTGACTACATTAACTTATTCATCACCCTATCTGTTATTTGGTGATATGTTTCTCTCAGATATTTGCTGGTGTAAACAAGGAAGATTACGATGTGACTGCTGCAAAGCTGAGGAAGCTGTTTTCTACAGGTACAACAAATTGATGTTTGATTATATCTCATAATCTATATTTGGATTGTGTGTGTTATGTCTTGGGGTTTTGTTTTATTATGTTCAATGTTTAATTGATATTTTTCCTTCGGCTGGTGCGCATAAGATTATTAAGTGTAGATAATCCAGCTCCCTTTCATCTCTACAGATAATCCTATCACCTTCATTCTCAGTAGAGAATTGATTTTGTCTTCATTCCCATTAGATAATCAAACTCTTGTCATTCCCAGTAGATAATTCAGTCACCTTCAATTCCAGTTGATTCCAGTCACTTTCCATCTCTGCAAATAATCCAGCCAACTTTGTTGGGGGTTATCTAGCAACCTTCATTTCCAAGAAGACAATCCAACCATCTTTGTTCTTAGTAGATAATCTGGCCGTCATTGCTGGATTGTGAGATGAGATAACACAATAACTGTCTCAATGCCATGTTTGTAAGGATGCCTCCCTCTATCCCCACCTTATTGAGGAAAAATGACCAGTTCACTGGATTTAGTGTTGACTGGGTCAATGAGATTAATCCTTTCCTTGTTGACCTTTTAATTAAGTTGTGAAACCCACTGACCTATTTTCAAGAGTATTTTGTCAATATATATTAAGTAACTTCATTGATTAGATCAGAACTGATATGAGATGGTCTAACATAAAATTCATCTCTTTTTGCAAAATCTGAATTACTTAATTGTTGAATGTGTGATTCATTCTTCATAAATTGTATTTAAGGATCAACTTGAATTTATTTTTCATATTATGAAGCTATAACACAAAAAAACGGAGTGAACTCTAAATAAACCGCAAAGCGGTTTATGATGAGAGTACACTCCAGTTTTTTTGTGATATAGCTCCATAACATGAAAAATATATTCAAATTAATCTTCAAAATTTAATCTGCTATACACAATCCCTGTGGAAATCCACTTTTATTGATGGACTCTTTTCTCTTAGAAGTTATTGTGCTGCTGTATCAACCAATCAAAAGCGACGTTACAAATGGTGACGTCATTTTTTTACGTTATGGAATGATAACATAAATGTTTAAGCCAATGAAAATGCTTGTTACAAGCAAGATTAAATTATAATAAAATAACATTTGTTTAAATCAACAGACCTGTTTGTATACCTGGACACTGACCAGCTTCAAGGTGTCATCAACATCCTGTTGAACAGGGCTGTGAGGCATTACGGAGAACTACACGACTGTCTGTTAGAAATCATAGAGCTGCTGAATGGTGAGTATAGCGAGAAATCAGTGGTCAGTTGGCTTTGGTGTCACAGACAGAAGTTTGGTTGATACTTTTGTTCCCTTACAATTTGATTTCTTGGATACATCTAATAGACTCCAATTTTGGCAGTTTCTCAATGGGTAGCGAACCAAATTTTCTTATTATATGACATTTTGTAACTTTTTATACCCCCACTTTCCGTCTGTCCTGACTGGTTTTCAGAGCCTTTATCAGCCACTGTTTCATGAATGGGCATCATACTTTGTATATAGGTACATTATGGGGAAGTGGTGAATCACATCTTAAATCAAGATCAATGTGACCTCAATTTGACCTCTTGACCTTGACCTTGACAACTCAAATAATGGTTTCTGGAGTATTTCTCAGTCACTGTTTCGGTACTTCACGGAAAGGCAGTGTGTCACATCCTAAAATGAGGTCACTGTTATCTCAATTTGACCTTAAAATCTTATGTATGATTGTGATTAGAGAAAAACGTTCAAATTTGATTTAAATAATATTTCTCATTTCATCTTATACAATTCTCTTCTCATTTTCAGTGGCGCAGGACTTTACTGAGTGCATCGTCGACGGGATAAAGAAGCTGCATGATATGTTCATCACGGTAAAATTACTTTTAATTAACGTCAAGGCCCAAAATAAAAACTTGTGTTTCCGCTGTCATCCTCAGAAAAAATAGAATAGGTATAGGTAGGCAAACTCTTTTTATTTTGGAAAATATTTTTACTATGCTGATATAGAGCAGGTGTTCTGACTTTAATGGTGCATATCATTAAATACCAATAAAAACTTAAGGATAGGCACAGAAATCAAGGGTAGGTAGGGTTTGATAGCAGAAAAACAAGATTTTTTTTTATTTGGCTTAAAGAACCCTAAATCATTAAACTAACACTATAAATGATGTTATGATCTGAAACTTTTAATGTATTAAGCAACATTTTTGAGTTTATAAAAAGAAATTCATTTCTTAGGAGTTTCAATATTGCATTGGATGTTTATATATACACATGTACATGTAGTATGTTCTCAGCTCTGTGCTTGAAATATTATAATTTATATCTGCTGTCTTCTCGAGAGTGTTTTTCAAATTAGTATAATTGATACAGAATGGTGACATATCTTCTGATATTTCCCCAGTTGATTTCAAGATGATTTTTCTTTAACTTTAAAAAAGCATTACTTGAGTTTTATACTTGATTTTGACAGAACAATGTTTCTTTTGTAAGGTGACAACAAAGGGAAGGCAACTTCATATGCAGTGCAGCAAGCTGTATGGGCACCTCTTCAGTCTGAGTCTGTTCTGGGACGACAGGTATAGCAGTTTTGGACAGAGGATAGGGTGGGGTCAGCAACTTGAAAGATATATTCTGTTTTGTTATGAAATGAATTCCGACACATAAACAGAAACGGTTAACTTGTAGGACTATGTTACGACCACACGTATCCTAATATATCGTGAGACTTGAACACTAAAGATGAAACAAAAACATGTTTTGATATGTATAAGTGATTTAGTTCTAACACGCATATACACACATCAGACCTAAGACTAGTTGTTGTACCGAACAGGTAAGTGGGGTTGATCTGTTGTTTGGCAGTTAGCTTCGTGTTAAAAATACCCTGTTAGGATGTGGCGCTGTTTACATGACGTGCCCATGTGTAAACAGATCACCGGGTGATAAACAACATTTTATTCCCCCATTTACCAGTGTGTTGTTTTTTGTGATAGTGGCCAAAATAAAGTGACATTAAGCAAAATTCACAAACAAGTGATATTAACAAATATTGAGTTTATACAGAGATTGCATAAAATTGCATAAATTACAGGAAAAACAAAGTGTTTCGAGAAAACATGATATTTACAGAAAAGTAACATTAAACGATGTGATATTCAGTGGAAAGTATGGTGCATGCATTTGTAAAAATGAAGTGATATACATTGTATGATGCTTTTCATGTATTTGTTATGGTGTTTTGAAAAGTGTTAACAATTCGTTGGTTGATGGAGTTGTTAAATCTGATGACAAATTTTCATACTATTGGTACCCTTTTCAGCGCCAGTTCCGTACAGAAATGCATTTTGGATTCGGTGGAGCGATGGATGTATTTCAACAAAAAGGTAAGCTTTCAGATTCTGAAAATCAATCTGTCAATTTCGTTTTTATAGTATTAAAGATGAAATATTTTCTGTTTGTGCCAAAAATAGGTACCCATCATTTCCAACACAAAAAAAAAATGAAAAAAAGAACTTTTTTTTTTTCAGAAAAAGGTTGTAAATGTACAAAAATCGGTTTGTTTTAAAATCACCTCCATATTTCCTTTGAGTTGATTCAAGCTCCTATTGTAACCATGACCAAATGAATACTTGATACTTATATAAGTGTACAATTAGCTGTTATACACATCAATGCTTCCTAATTCCACCACTATCTTAGGCTGACAGTATCTGCTATTCGTTTGTAACCAAAATGCAAGGGTTTTGCTGATAAGTTGACTTAACACAGCAATTTATTCAACGGCAATTTGTGTTTTACAAAAAGTAAAGGAATTTTCAAAAAAAAATACAAAAGAAATGTCTTACATATCCCTTTGAAATATTATTTCCAAAATATGTTTTGTGTAGAAATGACTTACACTGAAATTTCATAGAAATTACATGTTTTTGTTAATAACAAATAAACACAAAATAAAAACACTTCGAATTCAGGGCTTTCAGTTGAATCTTTGCATTTTGTGATTTCAAAGGTCCAAACAAGTCTTTTACACCTGAAAGTCAAGGTTAATTCTAGGGCATCAAAAACATGATTACTGAAAGCCACGAAATTTGTTTGATGTCGAAAAAGAGTTAATGACTTATAACACTGTTACACATTGAAAATGTTAACCCCACCAACTTAGTGCAGAAGTTTTACCCTTCAAAATGATTGTGTTGTACAGTGTATGAAGAGTTTAGCATTGTTCTATTACAGGGAACACAAACGGGTCAGGAAGACCTGGAACAGATCTACCTCAGCAGCTTCAAGACAATCTGGGTGATCATCGCAGACATACTGAAGGACAGATTCACAGACCGATATGACAATATTCAGTGGGAATGTCGGGACAAGCTTTTTGGTGCAAATATTCCCAGGTACGGTAAATCAATTCTAGTGCCTTCCTACGATTTATTGGAGCTTTTGCAGTATGAAAAAAATAGGTTTGAGGGTCGGGAGAGGAATTGTTACATTTATAATTACCGGTATGTATGAAAAGTATATTAATAAAGGATACAGGAACACATGGATGATATTGTGGTCATAAAAGAGTGCCTTCATACTTTTTCCAAATATTTATATATAGATTTATATCCGATGTGTTTTAGTAAGTAAGACTTTACTTCTTTGGGATTTATGCTCTAGTTTTATATATACAAAAATTGTTATAAGTATATTGGTGTCTGATCAATTCTGTATGCTTCCTCTAGCCCTCCACCACTGGGTCGTGTGTTCGAGACCTTCATGGGGCAGTCGCCAGGTACTGGCCGTAGATCGGTGGTTTTTCTCTAGGAACTCCTGCTTTCCTCCACCACCACCAAAACCTGGCACGTCCTTAAATGACCATAGCTGTTGATAGGACGTAAAACACAAACAAAACCAAAAGTATGCAATCTTTTACTCTATACCCTCTCTGTATATTCACAGGTCCACAAAGGAACAGTTGCTTGACCTGTACATCAACTGTTTTGTGGTGCCATCGGAGAAGGTCACTGTGGCTGTAGGATGTCAGACAGATCCCAAACAGAAAGTACAGACATCCAGCACAGACCAGGAACACCAAGGTTTGTAATCTCTTTTCCGTGGACTGAATACACAGCTTTGTAATCTCTTGTCCATGGACTGAATACACAGCTTTGTAATCTCTTGTCCATGGACTGAATACACAGCTTTGTAATCTCTTGTCCATGGACTGAATACACAGCTTTGTAATCTCTTGTCCATGGACTGAATACACAGCTTTGTAATCTCTTGTCCATGGACTGAATACACAGCTTTGTAATCTCTTGTCCATGGACTGAATACACAGCTTTGTAATCTCTTGTCCATGGACTGAATACACAGCTTTGTAATCTCTTTTCCTTTGACTGAACATGTACACCCAGGTTTGTACTCAATTCAAGTTTATTAAAAATCATGACCTTGACCCATTTTCAAGGCATATGAGTCAAATGTGTTAAGTCTTCAGTAAACTTCCAGGTAACAAAGAGGCTTTTGGTAATGAATTTTGGTTAGTAGCATGCGCTGAGATGAAGGACTTTCAACCTTGTTGTAATATACCGGTATTCAATGTTTAACAACATTTAAAATCTGTAGTGTTGGCTTGTTGCCTATCATCTTTGTTTTGATTGATTTGACCTTGACCTTCTTTAAAGAGAGCAATACAAGCCCATTGAGCCTATTGTATTTTTACTAGGTATAATTATCAACATGATTTCCTACAAAACAATGACCGTTAACAAATCAAATGAAATGGTTTAATGTAAATATGTGTCACATGCTAGTGTATGATTTACCATTATTGTATGCCAAGTTATGTTTCTGTGGAATGAAATGTGTTAAAATCTAATTGTCTATTTTGTTTGTATCCAGCACTCCAGACACCCAGTGAAAGTCCAAAAGCGCCGCGACACCGAGGGAGTGAAAGTTCTAAAGCGCCGCGACACCGAGGCTGTGAAAGTCCTAAAGCGCCGCGACACCGAGGGAGTGAAAGTCCTAAAGCACCGCGACACCGAGGGAGTGATAACTCCTTTTCACTCCTGACTCCTAGTTCTTTTGCTGCTGCATCAAATAATAGTATGTCAACAGTACCAGGATATACCACTCCTCCACGGCCATCAACAGGAGTTATCTCCCCTAGCTGTTCGACAGCTCTCACTCCTCTGTCTCACATCTCCGCGGACAGCAGTGCCTACTTCACACCCGACGAATCACCAATTTGTGCCGATTTCCCTCCCCTTGTTCATTGTGTGACTGGAGATGGTGGTATGAAAGAGAAGAAAACATGGGTAGACCAGGTTGGATCACAGCCTGTTGTTGAAAATGTGCCCAGAAACGACTCTAACATGTCAGAGAGGGACTATGCAAGTCCCAAAGGAGCAGAGAGCCGGACAGTTCACGGGTCACCTGGGGAATCTTGTGACAAGGTAATACAGAGGGCAGAAGTCAAATCACCAGACAAAAAGTCTAAGGTGTCGCCACCAAATACAAAAAAGTCTGTGTCCACTCTTAGTAAGGATGGTCAACCTCAAAAGACGAATGCAAAAAAGGTAGTGAAAGAAACGGCAAAGGCGGTACAGGATACTGCCAAGTCCAAACATAAAGAGGGACATCACAAAAAAGGGTCATTTCCACTGTTAAGGTATGGATTAGCCACAAGTGTCCAAAACACCCATAAACCAACTGGTGACTTAGACACTTCTGAGGCCACACTTTCATCACACCATAACTTACAGAAAAAGTTAGACATGAACTCGATCATGATGGACTTGATGACCAGTTCTGATAACACTCGCAACAGTGCATTGACAAGTGACGCAAAAGCAACACAGGGTTCCAGGAAGAAGAAGAAAAGTGATAAAAAATCTGATCCTAAAAACAATAACCGGGTAGATTGGTGGTCCATGGATGTGGATGGTTCCAATGGCGAGGGTCACGATCAAGAAGTTGATCTAGGATGGTCGGCTCACAGTTCTGACGACTGTGAAGTGTTGTTAAATGGTGTTAAGCCTCCGATTACAGCTAAAACAAACTCAACCGCTGCTTTCAAAGCGGAAAAGTCATCCGGGAATTCCACAACTCAGGAGGATGATGGTGACGTAGAATGGGAGACGGACAACAGCGATAATGATGATGCATTGGTCGCTGCCATTTTGAAACGTGATTTAGGAAATTCTAGGCCAGCTATAAAGCAACCCTTAAAACACGAGCAGCCATGTTGGCGACCGGGAGTTAGGAAATGTACAGGTTGTGGTGACGATTCACACACGATCTATGAATGTCCTCACAAACACAAAAATGCCTTCTTCTAGTGGTAGCTCGGACCAAATTTTCGCATTTGGTTTAAATTGTTATTGTGGCGTACACAAGAGAAACCCTGTCAATCCAAACTTGTGTGGAAAAGGCGTTTAATCTGAATAACCAAAGATTTCACAAAGGTGTTATGTTAAATCAGATTTCGCAGGTGTTTTTTAAATTTAAGTCTAGATTCAAAAAATGTATTTGTCCAAGGTACATTGTAGTAAGTACTAGTATCTCTTTGGTGCCATATCTGTGTGTAATAGTTATTAAAATTTCATGTATTGCAGGAAAAATCTGTCCTGAACAAAACGATGTTGTTGGATTGCTGCAACTCCTTTAAAAATTTGTAGAGAATCTGTGTCAAGATTAGAGAATCCACGGTTCAAATCCTGGTCTGTCCTGTTGCATTTTTCAAGTCCTGTTTCATTGATACGAGTTTATTTTGTTTTCAAAATGTGCCTTATAATAATTAACTGTAACTAAATAAAACAAACTCTGTTTAGGAGAAGTAAAACAGTTTTAACCCTTTCTCCACTGTACACCATAATGGACTCGTCCAGAACAATGCACGGTCGAGTTTATTGAAGTTACATAGGGTTGAAAGGGTTAAACACACTTGATCCATTTTGGTACGTTTCCTTAGCAACGTTTCTCGCAGGTTCCCATGCCATCTCCTGGAGTGTGGAGCTAAAATGTGCGGAGTTCAATTTTTTCCAGTTTCATAATCAGTTGGTTACAACATTATTTGATAAATTCACATATAACAATATTATCTTCAACATCTTGATTATTAAATTGAATTTACACTTGCATTGTCCTCAATATGAGCATTAAATTTGTTAATTGGTGAAGATTTTTTTCCTGCACATATGTATATGTATTTGTTACTGCAATATGTCAAAATTCTACTTTTTAGTGTATTTTCCGGACTTCAGACATGTGACACTAATGTGTAAAGAATTGACTAACAGTTTTCACCTTTACTTTTTGATGATTTTTTTAAGAAACCAAAGTGGATCTCGACTATTAAGACTCGTTGTCAAAGTTTGAGTAAATTGAGATCAGTTTTCCTTTTCTACCAGGTATACCAGGGATTTTTAGGTCACCTGAGCTTTAGCTCAAGTGACCTATTGCTATCCGTTTTCGTCCGTCGTCCGTTAACATTTTACATTTCAAACTTAAAGTCAAGTTCTGCTGGGCCGATTGAACTGAAAGTTGGTAGGAATGATCGCCTCATGGTCCTGACAAAGTGTTGTTATTTTTCGGGTCGATCAGAAATCCAATATGGCCGCCACGGCCGCCATTTTGAAAACCTATTTCAAACTTAAAGTCAAGTTCTGCTGGACCGATTGAACTGAAAGTTGGTAGGAATGATCGCCTCATGGTCCTGACAAAGTATTGTTATTTTTTGGGTCAATCAGAAATCCAATATGGCCACCACGGCTGCCATTTTGAAAACCTATTTCAAACTTAAAAGTCAAGTTCTGCTGGACCGATTGAACTGAAAATTGGTAGGAATGATCGCCTCATGGTCCTGACAAAGTATTGTTATTTTTTGGGTCAATCAGAAATCCAATATGGCCGCCACGGCCGCCATTTTGAAAACCTATTTCAAACTTAAAGTCAAGTTCTGCTAGGCCGATTGAACTGAAACTTTGTAGGAATGATTGACTGATGGTCCTGACAAAGTGTTGTTATTTTTCAGGTCAATCAGAAATACAATTTTGCTGCCATGGCCGCTATTTTGCTACTAAGTTCTAATAGGCCGATCTCACTTAAAATTGGTCTAGGAATGATCAGCTCATGGTCCTGACAAACTGAAGTTAACATTATACTATTTTTTACTCAAATTTGTACATATTTCAACAACAAAAATAAATACTGTAGGACTCAGGTGACCGTTAAGGCCCATGGGCCTCTTGTTTTATTTTACAGGAGAATTTATTTGACACTAATTGAATGCCCTGCCTTTGAACAGGAACAGATGACACCAAATTTTAATACCCTGCTTTTGAATAGGAAGCGATTACACCAAATTACACTAAACCATGATTAGAGTACATCCCTTGATGAATACGTGCTATATTTCATCTATAAATGCGATGAATTCTTTTGATATTGTTCAAAAATGAAATGCATATGTGAAAAGTATTTATACCAAAAGTCCAAAAACAAATGTTGTTCAGATACTGGGAATATTATATGTATTACAGTTGCAAATGACATGAATGTTGACAATTTGAAAGATCTTGTCAATGACAAGTTGTACTATATGCTGTGTGAGGCCCTTTTATTTTGATTGGCAGTGTACATGTTGAGTAAATGTTACTCTTTAATTGTCCAGTTAAATTTCTTCACACCAAACTTAACATTGGTTATATAACTGTGTATTTGGTATAATAGTTTTATTATAAGTTCAAAAGTTAGCTGGTGTTAGGTTTCACAAGTCCGCCAAATGTATGTTATTTTTATTACTGTTTATCATTTAATGATTTTGTTTGAAATATCACACCTTGATTACGGTACCTGTAATGATTTTGTTTGATATATTACACCTTGATTACGTTAACTGTAATGATTTTGTTTGAAATATCACTCCTTGATTACGGTACCTGTAGTGATTTTGTTTGATATATCACACCTTGATTACAGTACCTGTAATGATTTTGTTTGCTATATCACACCTTGATTACGATACCTGTAATGATTTTGTTTGATATATCACACCTTGATTACGGTACCTGTAATGTTTTTGTTTGATATATCACACCTTGATTATGATACCTGTAATGATTTTGTTTGATATATCACACCTTGATTACGGTACCTGTAATGATTTTGTTTGATACATAAAATATTTACCTTTATCAAGCTTCACCTTAACCACACTCCAAGTTGACGTGTCCACCCATTTATATATATTTTTTTATAATCAAAGTTAAAAGTACAATAGTCCTGTAATCGGATTTAGACATTATTTTTTTTCAAATGCATCTATATACTATCATATTAAAGAGAGTTAGTAACAATACTTAATTTATAATTTGAATTTATACTTTCTTAAAGCTTGATATCATATGACTTGGTTGTTTATCAGTATTTATCAGTATTTTGTCATTTTTGTTATGTTATTGTATTTAAGTTATGTCTGAACTTGCATATTATTTATAGTTTTTATCTGCCAAAGATAAAGTTAATTCCCACTTAATTTATAATTAATGACAGAGCATAAAAAGTAACAGGAAACTTTCCGACTTTTATTACTTTTTACCCTCAGTGATGTCATTTAGCTCACTTGGCCCTTCATATCCAATCCCTGTTCTCCAAACTCCAACTATTTAGTGATATCATGTATAATTTTATGATATCATAAAATTTGATTAATCTTATTGAAAAATATTTTTTTATATCATACTATAAACTTCATGATATCATAATAATTGATTTATATCACAAGAACAACTTTATGGTATCTTTTTAGCCCACCATCATCTGATGGTGGGCTATTCAAATCACCCTGCGTCCGTCGTCCGTCGTCCGTAAACAATTCTTGTTATCGGTATTTCTCAAGAAGTACCAGAGGGATCTTTCTCAAATTTTATATGCAGGTTCCCCTTGGTCCTTAGCTGTGCAGGGCAACTTTTAAGACTGATCGGATAAACAACATGGCCGACAGGCAGCCATCTTGGATTTTGATAGTGAAAGTTTGTTATCGCTATTTCTCAAGAAGTACCAGAGGGATCTTTCTCAAATTTTATATGCAGGTTCCCCTTGGTCCTTAGCTGTGCAGGGCAACTTTTGAGACTGATCGGATAAACAACATGGCCGACAGGCAGCCATCTT